>NC_072482.1:97768824-97991324 GCF_027574615.1 Eptesicus fuscus
TGTGTGTCCTGACTCTAGGCTCACACCCGAGTGAGTGTGTGTGTGTGTGTGTGTGTGTGTGTGTGTGTCCTGCCGCTAGGCCCACCCCTGAGTGTGTGTGTGTGTGTGTCCTGACTCTAGGCTCACACCCGAGTGAGTGTGTGTGTGTGTGTGTGTGTGTGTGTCCTGCCGCTAGGCCCACCCCTGAGTGTGTGTGTGTGTGTATGTGTGTGTGTGTGTGTGTGTATGTGTGTTTGTGTGTATGTGTGTGTGTGTGTGTATGTGTGTGTGTGTGTGTATGTGTCCTGCCGCTAGGCTCACACCCGAGTGAGTGTGTGTGTGTGTGTGTGTGTGTCCTGCCGCTAGGCCCACCCCTGAGTGTGTGTGTGTGTGTGTATGTGTCCTGACTCTAGGCTCACACCCGAGTGAGTGAGTGTGTGTGTGTGTGTGTGTGTGTCCTGCCGCTAGGCCCCCCCCTGAGTGTGTGTGTGTGTGTGTGTGTCCTGACTCTAGGCTCACACCCGAGTGAGTGAGTGTGTGTGTGTGTGTGTGTGTGTCCTGCCGCTAGGCCCACCCCTGAGTGTGTGTGTGTGTGTGTCCTGACTCTAGGCTCACACCCGAGTGAGTGTGTGTGTGTGTGTGTGTGTGTGTGTGTCCTGCCGCTAGGCCCACCCCTGAGTGTGTGTGTGTGTGTGTCCTGACTCTAGGCTCACACCCGAGTGAGTGTGTGTGTGTGTGTGTACTGACTCTAGGCCCACGCCTGAGTGAGTGTCCCCGTGGGGCAGTAAGGGCAGCAGTGCCCAGGGGTGTGGGAGGGGCGCCATGGCCACGTGGAGCTGACCCTGCCTCTGCGCCCGCACATGGAAGGCAGCGCTGAGGGAGCCTCACGCCTTTGCTCACTGCCCGTGAAGGCAAGCGCCCCGAGGGCTCCCGTGAGGGACACTGACGGGGGACTCTGTCTGATCACTGAACCCTCCCCGGCCCCCCGCCCCCCGCACAGCCGAGGCACGCACTCTGGTGTGTCCATGTTCAAGAGAAGAGGAAGCCGAGCCCCCAGAGACCCCATAGGAGCCCCGGCAACAAGGTGGCCTGGTGCCTCCAGACCCACCGGAAGGCGCTGTCCCTCGGGGCGGGCGGGCGTCCTGGCTCCGCTCCGTCACCTTCAGGCTAGAACTGGGCACTGCCTTTCCCTTCGGGACCCGTTGACCACGATCGCCTTCCCACGTGGTCACTCGGACGGGGAGGGCTCAGGACTGGCTGGTCTGGGGCGCGTGTGACAGGAGGAGGGGCGGTCCGTCCCCCCTGCCCCCGTGTATGTATTCGCCCTGAAAGAGCGGGAAGGAGGCGGGAGACAGCACTTGCTCAGTTACAGTTTCAGACACTTCCCTGTGGGCGTGTCCGTGAGAAAACCCTCCTGGACGTGCGGAGGCCCCAGCCCGGCACGCTGTCCTCCGCGCCTTCCTGGTGCGCGCTGCTCCCACTCAGCGTGGATCCTTCAGGAGCGATTGCGGCTCCTCCTCTCCCACTGCGCACGCTGGGCGGGTGCGGACACAGTGGGCGGGTGCGGACGCCCCGGGGAGGCAGCTGTTCCCCGGGGCGCGCAGGACGGGCGGGAGGTGGCTACGGAGAAGGAACCTAAACCAGTCAGGGCTCCCCAGCCTGGGAGCCCCTTCATGGCGGCTCGGGACCCAGGCGTCTGGGCAGCCACTTTCGTTCTGGTTTGGAGTCAAGACCATCAATAAAACCTGAAGCCACTTCCGGCCCCAACGAGGCCGCACGCACGGCCTGATGGGCCCGAGGGTGCAGGGGCTGAGGCCACGGGGCCGGAGGGACCCTGTACCCTCGCGAGCCTCCCCGCGGGCCAGGGCTTCGATGGGGCTGCGTGGAGATGGCGTGTGGCCGTGTGGGCCGGGGCACGTGGTGTACTTCTGAGCCGAAAGGTCCCTGTCCACGCAGACAAGCGGAGTGGACCCTCGGAATTACTGTGTCCATGCAGGGGCGGGGCCTCTTCCTGCCAAGGGCCATTGGGTGTGGATGACATCATTCGAGGGCCACACAACAGGCTCAGCTTACAGAGGAGCCTGCGCTACCCGGTCAAACCTTTGTCCACGCACCCCTAATCGGGCAGGGCCAGACCCCAGGAGTCCGTGGGCCTCATACAGCGCACAGGCCGGCGTCCCCCCTTTCCCTTCCCCGAGCGATGGCGTTGGTAACGGGACGAGACTTCCTGACGAACAGCTGTACGTCTTTGGAGTTTGAACAGCCGCCTGTTGCACATTTACCTGGAGGCCCCGGAGGAGAGATCTCAGGGAAGGAAGGGTAGTTTTACTCGGGGAAGGACTTATTCTGGGAGTGAACACAGCAGGCGTTCTGTGTGGTTCTGCAGCCCCAGGTTGGAGATGCGAGAGCCAAGGTTTGTGATAAGACACAAACGAATAAAAGCAAGCAAAACGTCACCTCGCATTTATATGGTCCGGATGAAGAAAAAGAAATTGTACGTGGAAACTTGGATGCTGCCAGATCTGGCCAAATTTAATTGGAATTCTTCACGCCGAGGCACCTCAGAGTGACCCTAAAGCCACAATTACAATCAGGTGTGTGACATCATGCAGCCGCCGCCCATACGCGCTCAGAGGAGGGGCATCGACAGAGGGCGCGCGCTTCCTCCTTCCGGACGGATCTCCCTCCGTTACTTGGTCTTTTCCCCGGGCAGGCGGGCGTCTCTCTCCTTCCTCTCCCCCACTTCTCCCAAATCCCATTCCGTCCGCGCTTCCGGGTCCCCCAGGGGCTGACGGGCTAACCCCATCGACCGTTTCTGCGTCAGCACCGGCTGCCGTTCCAGAAAAGGTTTTTCAGTTCCTATTCCTCGTACCCTTTCCCCGGAGCGCCTTCGCCCGCCCTCCCCTCCGCCGGCTGCGCCCTGGTGGCCAGGGTTGTGGTGGGTGGGCCACGCCGTCATTGGATCCCGGCATCAGGTTACTGACCCGTCCATTAGCCAGCCGTGCCCAGGGCAGACTTTTATTCTGGGGGCCGAGTAAACCGACTCCGAACGTTGGAGGTTTCGGGCAAAGACTCCGCCAGCGGTAACGACGCTTCAGGGGCGCGAAGGGCTGCGGATAAACATGAGCCGCCGCGGTGGGTTTGATCGCGGGCCTGGGCGCGCATCGGGAGGCATCGTCGCTGGGCCTGCTCCTCTCTGGGGACCTCAAGTTCGCCGAGTTTGGTGGCTTCTTACAGAGCAAGCGCGTCAGTTTGTTGGGGGAAAAAGGCAGGAGTGTATAGGTTGACCTTATCTGAGTCGCGTGTTTATTTTTTAAATACATTTTTGTTGATGTCAGAGAGGAAGGGAGAGGGAGAAGCATCCATGATGAGAGAGAATCACGGATCGGCTGCCTCCTGCACGACCCCCACTGGGGATCAAGCCTGCAACCCGGGCGTGTGCCCTGACCGGGAATGGAACCGTGACCTCCTGGTTCACAGGTCGACGCTCAAGCCCTGAGCCAGGCCGGCGGGCTGTGCCCGCTGCTTTAGCTCGTCCTCAGAAGCGAGCACGTACGCGCCTTTCTTCACCGCGTCTCGTCCCGGCTTTCTGATCACTGACCTTCTCGGGAGCCAGTTCATCTCTCCAGGGCCTTCCCCACACCGGAGTCCGCTGACTCTCCCCTGTGGTTTTCATAACATCGAGGAAAAGCACGCAGGTCAGAATGGATGCCACGGAGCCCTGGGCCCCGCCCTCGCCGTGGCAGAGTGACCCTCCCGCACGGCAGAGGCCAAACTGAGAGAAAAAGACGTCATAAGGTACAGGCCCCCCCCCCCCCCCCCCCTGGGAGAGCCACCCCTTCAAACGGGGGGTAGAAGTCTCAGAATAAGAAACAGAGGCCTCGGGAGCGTGCGGGTTAGAAACAGCTCGAGGGAGGGGGCAAAGGCCTTGGAGCTGACTCCGTGCCCGCCCGCGTGCAGGGGCGTGAATCCATAGCCCGCCGTCTGTGCCACAGGACGCGAACACACCAGCACACGTGAGGTCATGTTAAAACAGGGACTTTCCGGAAAAGCAGCCCTTCCCGTGCCGTGCTGCGGGCTGGCAGCCCCGGGCTGGCGGACGGAGGCGATCGGAGGCCGCAGCCAGTGCTGGGCTCAGGGTCCCGGGCCGCGTGCCCTGCCCTGGCGCCCTTTCTGGGAACCCCGTGAGCTCCAGGGCAGCCACGTCACACGCTGAGCTCCCCCATCACATGCTCCCCGCAAAGAGCAGCCCCTCAGTGTTCTAACAGACCGTGTGAGAGGGACTGCCCGCCTTCACCGTGAGCGGCGGGAGCAGGCGTGGCCCTGTCCAGCCCCGTCTCCTCCTCTCAGGGCCCAGCACCCAGCACGGCCCCAGCTCCCCCCAGACACCAGTGTCCTCCATGTACAGCCCCGGCTGCTCCCTTAGAGGCTCGTCGTGAGCGGGGTGGGGGTCCCCGGGGGAAACACTGAAACGTGCGTCACGGCCTCGCCCAAGGCAGCTGGGCCGGGCAGTCCCTCGTCTTCAGAAGACGGGGAGCGACCAGGCTTTGCAGATGGACAGAGGCAATAGGCCACCGGCCGCTCCACCCATTCCCTGCCGGGGGAGCGGGTGAGGGCCCGGAGAGGCCGTGAGCCGGGCGAGGCAGCTCTCATCAGACAGAGGTTCGTGCCGCCGGGACCGCTCAGCTGCCGACAAATAAAGGACTAACTGCTCCCCGGGCCTCCACGGGCCGGGCTCTCACTCCACCTTGGGGGGCTCTCGCTTCACCTTGGGGGGCTCTCGCTCTGCCTTGGGGGCTCTCGCTTCACCTTGGGGGGCTCTCACTCTGCCTTGGGGGCTCTCACTCCGTCTTGGGGGGCTCTCGTTCCGCCTTGGGGGGCTCTCGCTCCGCCTTGGGGGGCTCTCGCTCTGCCTTGGGGGCTCTCACTCCGCCTTGGGGGGCTCTCGCTTCACCTTGGGGGGCTCTCGCTCTGCCTTGGGGGATTCTCGCTCCGCCTTGGGGGGCTCTCGCTCCGCCTTGGGGGGCTCTGGCGAAGAGCCTCCTCCCTCGGACCCTCCCCGCCGAGTGCTGTTGGGTCGGGGCGGCCCTCAGTCCGGCCGCAGCACCCGGAAGCGTGGGTCCCCCGGCACTGCCTGGCCTCGGGCACCAGTGTGTGGCAGCCCTATGGCCCCAAGAGCTTCCTAAGCCGAGATCCGGTGAGCCAGGCGCTCCCGGCAGCTGCTGCCGCAGGTTTGAGCCCGTGGAGGGACTTGGCGTGCCGTTTCCGACCCCTTCACCCCGGTGGGAGCTCCCCCTGCGGTGCTGAGCATCCTCCGTCTCCTGCGACTGGGCGGCCACAACACCCCAAAAGGACAGGCCAGCCCCTCCCCCAGGAGAGGACACGCGGGTGAAATCCACTCACCGCCCGACCGACCCTCCTTCCCCGACCTCCCAGCCAATGGCTTGAAAACCATCAATAAAATGCTGCATTGGGTCCGGCTGGCTCAGGGGCTGAGCGTTGACCTATGAACCAGGAGGTCACAGTTCGATTCCTGGTCAGGGCACAGGCCCAGGTTGCGGCTCGGTCCCCAGTGTGGGGTGTGCAGGAGGCAGCCGATCCATGATTCTCTCTCATCATTGTTTCTCTCTCTCTCCTTCTCCCTTCCTCTCTGAAATCAATACAAATATATTTAAAATTTTTAAATAAATACCGTATTTTCCAGCGTATAAGACGACTTTTTAACCCAGGAAAATCTTCTGTACGCCCAGTCGTCTCATACGCCGGAAAATACAGTAACATAAATGCTGCTTTCAACTCCCAAGGCCTTGTTACTGTGAATTGCAGTTTAAAACCTTCCCACCACCCCAGCGATGGACACTTGGGGGTGCGGCCACCCTCCCGCCCTCGGGCACGGGCCGCTGCCCACCGCGCACCTTCTCCGGGGACAGGGACGCTGTGGCTGGAACGAGCCTCGCCCTCCGCACCGCTCCCCGCGGCACGCCTGCGCCGTGCTCCCATGATGGTATCTCGCCTCCCTCGCACCTGCCAGGGGGGCGGATTCGTGGGCGGGTGCGGCCGGGGTTTTGGAGGCACCGCGGGGTAAGGAAGGTGAGCAGGGCTCCAACCTGCACGCACACGCCTGAGCCGTGCCGCTCCCGGGTCCCGGCGTGCTCCTGCCCATCGGCCTTCCTCTTAACGGATGGATCTCGTGCGGGGTCTGCCAGGACGGATCCGGCTTCCCATTCAGAGATAGGATCTGGGTGGGGCCGCGGGGCCGCCTTCGCTCTCCTGGCGGCTCTCCCACCTGGACGCCCCGAGCACAGGTGCGGAGGCCTAGCCTGGCGGGTGAGGGGAGCCCCCTCCTGGGTGGGGACTGCGGGTCCCCCTCCCCCGGCCCACAGCGACCACGGGAGGGAGCCCGAGAGCAGCCCCCGCCTTGGGGGACAGGAGCTCCAGGGAGGGGCTGGGTCAGGGCCACAAGCCAGGCTCCCGCCACGGTGGAGACAAAAAGCGCCACGGCTCTGCCGCTCGGCGTGGGTTCGGGCGCCGTGCGGAGCTCCCAGCTTTAACGACTCGGCTCAGACGCCGAGATGCTGAATTGGGGAAGGAAAACCGGGATCCTCCGCCTCCCAGGACCGAGGTATGGAAGCCGGGACGCACGTGAAATCAGGGCTGGGACTCAGCTGGGGAGAGAGCTGTGACCTGTGGGAGTGACGCGGCCAGCCGTTCGGCGGAAGGCGTGGCTTCCTTGTGTGGCTGCTGAATTCACTGTATTCCAGCGACTCCAGGACGGAGGGCCGCCAACACGGGACCTCGCGGCCGACAGAACCGCGGCAGCCCCGTCAGCGCTGCCGTCAGCTCAGCCCCTTTCTTTCGGAGCCTTTCCCGCATCCTGTCCTCACCCACCCCGTCGGGAGGGGCCCGGGGCACGGCCGGCTCCCGGAAAGTAGGTAGACAAAGTCACATCCTCCCCTCAGGTGTCTGCGCTGCTCACAGGGGCCGGGGCGTCCGGGGAGCGACATGGACTCTCCGGGTGCTGAGGGAGCTGGGGTCCCGTGCAGAGCCATCAGGGGAGGGAGGAGCCTCCTGAGGGTCCTGGCGGGTGTGGGGGTGAACGGCTAAGGGCAGGTGGGCGGGCATCCAGGGGAGCCTCCCAGGTGTCACAGCAGGGGACAGGCCGCTGGTGCAGCCGTGTGTGGGGCGCAGACAGGCCCTGGTGCAGCCGTGTGTGGGGCGCAGACAGGCCCTGGTGCAGCCGTGTGTGGGGCGCAGACAGGCCCTGGTGCAGCCGTGTGTGGGGCGCAGACAGGCCCTGGTGCAGCCGTGTGTGGGGCGCAGACAGGTCCTGGTGCAGCCGTGTGTGGGGCGTAGACAGGCCTCTGGTGCAGCCGTGTGTGGGGCGCAGACAGGCCCTGGTGCAGCCGTGTGTGGGGTGCAGACAGGCCCTGGTGCAGCCGTGTGTGGGGCGCAGACAGGCCCTGGTGCAGCCGTGTGTGGGGCGCAGACAGGCCCTGGTGCAGCCGTGTGTGGGGCGCAGACAGGCCCTGGTGCAGCCGTGTGTGGGGTGCAGACAGGCCCTGGTGCAGCCGTGTGTGGGGCGCAGACAGGCCCTGGTGCAGCCGTGTGTGGGGCGCAGACAGGCAGCTGGTACAGCCATGTGTGGGGCGCAGACAGGTCCTGGTGCAGCCGTGAGTGGGGCGCAGACAGGCCGCTGGTACAGCCGTGTGTGGGGGCGCAGACAGGCCCTGGTGCAGCCGTGTGTGGGGGCGCAGACAGGTCCTGGTGCAGCCGTGATGTGGGGCGCAGACAGGCCCTGGTGCAGCCGTGTGTGGGGCGCAGACAGGCCCTGGTGCAGCCGTGTGTGGGGGCGCAGACAGGCCCTGGTGCAGCCGTGTGTGGGGTGCACACAAGCCGCTGGTGTTGGGCCTCGTCTGCGAGTTCCTTTAAAATCAGAGCATTAAACGCAAACCTCGTAACAGACTCAGGTCCCCCTCGTCTCCTGGTTGTTTCTCCGAGAGTCAGGGCGATGGGCTGCAGGGGCTGGCGGGTGGCGGCTGAGCCGGGGCAGCTGGCCTCCCCTCCTGGTCTCTGCCTGGGGGTGTCTGCGTCCCCTCCTGAAACTCAGCCCCTGCGAGCGGCTGCCGCCCAGCATCGTGTGCAGGGAGGCTACCCGGGGACGCAGGTGAAAATGGTGCCGGGTTTCCCTGTCACGGGGGTGGCCCTCCGACTCGCTGGTGTCCCGGCCAGGCCGCAGGGGAGTGGTTAGTTGTGGGGTCACACTGTCCCTGAGACAGCGTCTTCAGAACCCCAACCCCCGGGAACAGGATGCAGCGCGGGAAGCGAGGTGGTGCTGTGACCCCGAGCCGGTGTCTCGCGCCCCCCACTGCGGGCGGAGCTGCGGGTGCAGGACCCTCCCGGCGGGGACCACGCAGCCTCCGGGTGCATCTGCGGGGACCCAGTCCAGCCCGGGACACGATGCGGCTGCGTGGGCCACGCTGAGGGGGTGGGACCCGGGGCTGGGTTCTGAGCGCTGAGTCACTGGGCCGTGTGACAGCTGGTCCCACACACGTCCCTCCTGCACGCCGTGGCCGGAGCCGCCCCGCTCGTCACCGGGGAAGCTGGCTCCTGCTCCGTGTGAGCCCGGGAGGCGCGGGGGCGGCTGGGAGGGGCCCAGGCAGTGGCTGTGGCCGGTCCAGGGCCAGGCCTCCTGCCGCTGGACCTCCCTGGCGGTGGCCCCTGTGGACAGGGCAGGGTGGGGTCCCTCCCACGCCATGCCCCCGGGCTGCGGCCTGGCACCCTCCAGCACTGCTCCAGGACATGGGACTTTGGGGAGCGGGTTTTCCCCTGGCGGCCTGCACCGTGGCTTTAGCGCCCAGCACCCTTCTTGGGGTGCACCAGCGAGTGCCCGGCTGTCAGAGGCTCCCAGCACAGGACGTGGGGGAGGGGGGCGGGAAGTGGGGGGGTGGGACGTGGGGGAGGGAGATGTGGGGGGGCGGGACGTGGGGGAGGGGGGCGGGAAGTGGGGGGGTGGGACGTGGGGGAGGGAGACGTGGGGGGGCGGGACGTGGGGGAGGGAGACGTGGGGGGGCGGGACGTGGGGGAGGGGGGCGGGAAGTGGGGGGAGCGGGACGTCGGGGAGAGGGACGTGGGGGAGGGGTCGGGAAGTGGGGGGAGCGGGATGTGGGGGAAGGCTCGCTGGCTCTCAGCCTTAGGGTTTGGGGCGCTGCTCCTGTCCCCGGGGGTTGGGGGGGCTCTTCCTTCCAGGCAGGTGAGCCGAGTGGGGAGGCAGCTGCTCTCGGTGGGGTGGGCCCGGGAGGGAGATGGTGGGGGGCTCCCCGCCCACGTGGGGGAGGCCCGGCCTCTGCTGTGTGCACAGGCGGGAGCAAGCCTGACCTTCCTCTCTCTGCCGGTGAGATGCACCAGGGACGTGAAAATGAAGCCGCGGCAGCGGGAAGCCCAGCGGCCGGGGCAGTGCACACGCGTGGGAAACGTGTCCCTGCCTCCCGCTGGCTCTGCCCATTCCTGCCGGCAGCACGGAGCCGAGCGGGGCCGGCCCGGGTCCTCGGTCCTCCCGGGACTCGCCATGGCCACGCCCACGCCCGCTGCCTGTCCGACCTGGCGGGCCCCCGCGTGTCTGGCTCCCACGGGTGTCCAGGGGGATGTGTAAACACGGAGCGACAGCCCCGTGCAGCCTCGGGGGCAATCCCCCCTCTTCGCTGCAGAAATCCAGGCTGCAAAGCCCCCGGCGCCCACTGGCCCCTCGCAGCCACCGTCGGGGGCGGGTCCCCAGAGCCGAGGGCGGGCGGCTGACGGTGGTGACAGGTGGCGCTCGCGTGGCGCTCGCTACGCCCTAATTACTTAATCCGTGTTTTGCCTCTGGGCCTCCTTGTAATTACAGTGACCTGGAGCGTCACGTGTAAACACGCGGCGTGCCAGCTTCTAACCACACGCACGTGGCGAAGATCCTCCAGGCCCGCAGAGGGGCGACGACCGCCTCCAGCCGCTGTCCCCAGTGCTGGGGGGGGGGGGCGGGCGGGCAGGGGAGGGGCGGGAGCCTCCCGCAGACCCTGCGCCCGCCGGGCAGGAACATGGGGTATGTTCTTTGGGCCCCGAGGCCGCCCGGGCCCCGTGCAAAGGGCATTTCCTGTTTGGGCATCAGAGGTCTGAGGGTCCGGCGTGCAGGGCTGTCCTCTGGCAGCAGCTTAGCTCTGTTTATTTTTTATTTTTTAAAATATGTTTTCATTGATTTTTTTAGAGAGAGGAAGGGGGAGAGAGGGGTAGAAACATTTGTGACGAGAGAGAATCACGGATCGGCTGCCTGCTGCACACCACACTGGGGATGGAGCCCACAACCCGGGCATGTGCCCTGACCGACTCGAACCCTGACCTCCTGGTTCATAGGTCGACACTAAACCACTGAGCCACGCTGGCTGGGCTCAGCTCCATTTAAAGTCAGCACAGGGCCCTAACCGGATTGGCTCAGTGGATAGAGCATCCGCCTGCGGACTAAAGGGTCCCGGGTTCGATTACGGTCAAGGGCATGTACCTTGGTTGTGGGCACATCCCCAGTGGGGGGTGTGCAGGAGGCAGCTGATCGATGTTTCTCTCATCAATGTTTCTAACTCTCTATCCCTCTCCCTTCCTCTGTAAAAAATCAATTAAATATATATATATATGTGTGTGTGTATATATATATATATATATATATATATATATATATATATAAAGTCAGCGCAGGTTTGCAAATGAGGAACTCAACTGAGACTCAAGCCTCAGGGACCCCGATGTCGGGGTCAGAGGCCGCTGGATTCGTGGGCTGGGATCCGTCAGGGACAGGAAGGGCAGCCCAGGACAGCCTGGACCGGAACCACCGGCTGCATCTGGAGGGAACGTTCTGGAAACAGATACGATCTTCCAGTTAGTCACCCCTGGGACGCGGCACTGCTTGCTCACCTCCGAGGAAAGAACACGGGACGCGCCGTGGCGGGCACCCCAGGCGGGCGGAGGGCTGCGTGTCGTGGGGGGACGGCCTGGGTGTCCTGGGCCCGGGTCAGGGCGGGGGTGTTGGCTGATGTTTCTCCCTCAGCTCGTCTCTGAATCACATCCGTCCCAGGGGTCAGCGTTCCCATCATCTTGACTCACCCACGCTCCTCTTGCTGAAAATTTGAACGGTTTAAATGCATCTTCTGATTTATTGTAAATAAGATGAAGTTCACTTTGATTGACTGATACTCCAGATTTCTCAGACTTGCACGCACCCTCGCATGACAGTTAACGTGTTAGGACGTGTACCCCTGGGAGTCGCGGGGTTTGCAGGGCTACAGGGCCTCTCAGTCCCTGGGAAGCCTGAGCCGGGCGGCGGGCAGCGGGCGGGGAGCCCACGTGGCCACCAGCTTCCTGCCGTCCTCTGCTCGCTCCATGTTTAAAGGGCATTTAAAAAGTATCCTATATAATAATCCTATATGATAAAAAGGTAATATGCAAATTGACCGAATGTGGATCAACCAGAAGCTATGACACACACTGACCACCAGGGGTCAGACGCTCAACGCAGGAGCTGCCCCCTGGTGGTCAGTGCGCTCCCACAGGGGGAGCGCCGCTCAGCCAGAAGCTGGGCTCACGGCTGGCGGGCGCAGCGCACAGCAGTGCTAAGGATGTCCGACTGCGGCTTAGTCCTGCTCCCCACGCGGGCCTAAGCCGCCAGTCGAACATCCCCTGAGGGCTCCCGGACTGCTAAAGGGTGCACCAGGCCTCTTGCATGTGTGTGTGTGTGTGTATGTGTATGTATGTATGTATGTATATATATTTATTGATTTCAGAGAGGAAGGGAGAGGGAGAGAGAGAAACATCAATGATGAGAGAGAGAGAGGGAGAGAAACATCAATGATGAGAGAATATGATCGGCTGCCTCCTGCACGCCCCACACCGGGGATCGAGCCCACAACCCGGGCCTGTGCCCTGACCAGGCATCAAACTGTGACTGCCTGGTTCCTGTGTCAATGCTCAGTCACTGAGCCACACTGGCCTGGGTTAAAGGGCACTTAATGCCAGATTTCAGCCGAACGAGTTCCGCATCTAACCCTCTGTGATGTCTCACATTTGTTATTTTGGCCGAAACATGTTAGTAGACACCAGCATCACTTTTTAAAATTAAAGATGCAAAATATTGTGCGTGTAGCCGTGGGCGTCCGTGTTCAGACGCTTGCTGAGTGAGAACCGGGGCGGGGGGAGCCCTGCGGGGTGTCGGCCGGCGTCGCCAGGAGCCTGGCTCCCGACTCCGCCAGGCGGGGCCCTGGGGTCAGGCTGGGGTGGCCTCAGGCTGTGTCCCTGAGTTTGCAATCTCCGCTGATAGCCGCCGGGGCCGCCCGGAGCGTTCCTCCCACGGTGATGAGCTGTCACTGCCTCGCGGCCCAGATCCCCCGAGGCTGCGGTCCAGCGCCATTTCCAGTGAATTATTTCCGCCGTGGAGGGCGAGACGGGAGGGAGCAGGACCCTGAGGGATTATCAGCAAGGGGCTGGCTCGGCAGGAATGCCTCTCATGAGTGTTCCGCCCGTTTCCCGTGTTCCTTAACACGCCCTCTGCGTGTGGTGCGGGAAGCGGGAGCCAGATGCTCGGTGGTGGTGTCCCACCTCCGCCCGGCACGGCCGTCAGGGGTTCAGGACCGAGCGCGTGGGCTGTGACGCCCAGGGCTCCCCCCGCCGTGCTGGGCCCTCACCCAGCCCCGGAGCAGGTGTCGGGCAATCGCGTGTTAAAGGCGAATGAGAGCATAGAACCCAGAGAGCGGAGTCCGAGCCCGTCGTGTGTGACGTGACCAGACGCCTGACGGCCGCTCGCCAGCCCCAGATAAAATTACCGCGTGTCCCCGGGACGGGTGGGCGCGGCCAGGACGGCGTCCCACCGGCCCGGGGCAGTGTCACCGCGGGCCGCGGGCCGGACAGACTACACCAGACACGGCACATCTCTAAGCTGCATCTGCTCATGGAAAATACCCGATTTTAAACACATTCTGTTTCTCAAAAGTGGCGTTTCTCGGTGACCTGGGTCTGGTCGGTCGAATGTCTCGGGGTGGGCAGCCAGCACCCATTGGAGCCGCCGCGCTGGCCTCCCTCTGAACCGGTCAGGACCCACCGATGGAGCCCTTTTAAAGCCGGTTCTGCTCGGCCGGCGTGGCTCAGTGGCTGAGCGTCGACCTATGAACCAGGAGGTCACGGTTTGATTCCCGGTCAGGGCACAGGCCTGGGTTGTGGGCTCGATTCCCAGTGGGGGACGTGCAGGAGGCAGCCGATCCGTGATTCTCTCTCATCATGGATGTTTCTCTCTCTCTCTCTCTCCCTCTCCCTTCCTCTCTGAAATCAAGAAAAACATATTAAAAAAATAAAGCGGGGTCCCTGCAGGCCCATCAATATTCAGGAGGAAACAGCGCATGGGAGAGGCTTGGTGTGCATACGTTTCTGCTGTGCCCGTGGGATTTTGTAGTCACCGCTGTGACCTCTGCACACGGTCACGTTGGGAAGGTTTTCCACGTGCTCCCTTGGACCCGGAGCCAGTGCTTGGCTCGCAGGCGGGCAGGGGCGCCCCCTGGCCCGGGCGTGGGCGGCAGGTGACCCGCTCGTGATGACGCGCATCGCTGGACCCTGAGTCACGGTTCGCTGCGGGTCCCGATCCCGCGGTAATGGTGCGGTGAGGCTTCGCCAGATGAGATGTTAGGTGCCGTCCCTCCTGCAAATAGTGGAGCCGGGCCTGGTCCCGCGGGCACGGACCCCCCGCAGAGCGGCCGCTTCTGGGGTCTCAGTCACCTTTGTGTGTTACCGGCACTTCAGGGCCGAAGGGGAAATCCTCATGTCTCATTCTGAGTGTCGCCGGGAACACACGTGTGTGTGGAAGCCGTGTCCTTCCCGGCTCTGACCCGGCTGTCTTCTGTCCCCTGTGGGATCCCTGACAGCAGCCAGGACTTCCGGGCCCCCGGGCAGGCTGGGCTCACACACACACACACACACACACACACACACACACACACACATACAAGTGTCGGGCGTGCAGGAGGCACGATCAACGATTCTCTCTCATCATTGATCGTTCTCTCTCCTCCCCTCCCCTTCTCTCTGAAATCAATAAAAATACATTAAAAAAGAAAGGCTACGCTGTGGGAGGGGGACCTCATGGAAGGTCTTTCTTGGTGTAAAGCTCCCAGGAAACCATTCCGGCCGCGTCATCCTCTCACCGCGGGCAGGACGTCGGGCGGCTGTGCGCAGGGTCGGAGGCCGGCGTTTCCCAAGTGACGTGCAAGCTGCAAAGGGGACGCGTTCCCGGAGCCGCAGGGAAGCTCCCGTAGAAATGAGACGCAGAACATGAAGACGGAGCCATCGCTGGGGACACTGTCGTGACGAGAGGTCCCTCACAGCACCACCATTTACACGCGTGTTAGCTTGGCATGTTAGTGCCAAATGTTTGGGGACGTAGTAGATACTGGTCGGTGAGAATTAGCTTTAGACGAGAGTTGGTCATGTGGGTATGATTTCCCCCAGAGCAGTGTGTGAGCTCTGATGCCCTCCTTCCTGTGGGTGACAGGTGGGGTGACTGACAGGTGGGGTGACTGACAGGTGGGGTGACTGACAGGTGGGTGACTGACAGGTGGGGTGACTGACAGGTGGGGTGACTGACAGGTGGGGTGACTGACAGGTGGGGTGACAGGTGGGGTGACTGACAGATGGGGTGACAGGTGAGGTGACTGACAGGTGGGTGACTGGCAGGTGGGGTGACAGGTGGGGTGACTGACAGATGGGGTGACTGACAGATGGGGTGACTGACAGGTGGGGTGACAGGTGGGGTGACTGACAGGTGGGTGACTGACAGGTGGGTGACTGACAGGTGGGGTGACAGGTGGGGTGACGGACAGGTGGGGTGACTGACAGGTGGGGTGACTGATAGGTGGGTGACTGACAGGTGGGTGACTGACAGGTGGGGTGACTGACAGGTGGGGTGACTGACAGGTGTGGTGACAGGTGGGGTGACTGACAGGTGGGTGACTGACAGGTGGGGTGACTGACAGGTGGGTGACTGACAGGTGGGGTGACAGGTGGGTGACTGACAGGTGGGTGACTGACAGGTGGGGTGACAGGTGGGGTGACTGACAGGTGGGTGACTGACAGGTGGGGTGAGTGACAGGTGGGGTGACTGACAGGTGGGGTGACAGGTGGGAATCGGTTTGGCTGCCTGTCCCCTGGGCTCTTTTCTGGGGTCTCCCCGCCTGTGGTCGCTGTGTCCACTGGTTCTTGCTGTTCAGGGGTTTTTGACATGAACCCCTAATGAGTTGCTGCTCACAACACGTACGCTGATTCTGTGCGGCAGCTGTGACTTTTGCGTGTCAGCAGCCGTGGACTCCCTGAGTCTGGAATATTCTGACGCCGGGAACCGCCCGAGTGGAAGTGTTTCCGCGTTCCCATCCCCGGCCGCGTGGTCTGGGCTGAATCCTGGCGGGTTTGTGAGGTGGATGCACCGAGTCCTCAGGAGTGGTCCCCCCAATTCCCAGTGAGTTTATTCTCACGTGCGGGGTGCGGGGGGCGGGGTGTGGAGCCGGGAAGCTGGGCCCGCGGGGCGAGCGTTAGTGACCTGCCTTGCACTCCCCGCGGCTGTTTCTCAGGACTCCATGCTGCGCTGCCATTTCTCTGCACTTCCTGCGGCTCTCCCAGGTCAGAGCCCACTGCCCTCGAGTGAAGACCTGGACGTGGCCTCTGGTCCTCCATCGCGGTCAGGGAGACGGGGCGCCGTGAGCCCCGGGAATGGCAGTGTCTTGGTCTGCTTAGGACTCACCTGGGCTTCTGGGCCGGGAACCCCAGGACCAGAGCAGCCGGCTGGATCCCAGAGCCCCCCCTGAGTGGGACGGGGACCCCGGGACAAGCAGGACGTTGGTTCGCCCCCCTCGCCCCAGGGGCTCTCCGGGAATTGGGGAGTCGGCTCAGCCAGGATCCAGGCACTGGCCCCAGGCTCCCCGAATCCTGGTGCCACTGGCCAGGTGTTTAAGGCCACGCAGGACCCGTGCCCGCCACGCGGACTCGCCCAGGCTCGTCTGTTTCTCCACGTGACGCGTGGACCGGGGGTGTCTCGGGTCAGGGACGGGCTGCACCACCCTGCTCCCCACCGTCCTTCCTGGCCCGGGGCTCCCCGAGGGCTGCGGGTGCCCTGAGGGGCCCATGAGCCCGTGTGACTCTCTCTGGGATTCTCTCTCTGACACTGACCGATGGCCTGGGACGGCGAGTCCGCTGGCCCGTGGGCTGGAGGCGGGTCCGGGTCGGCCTCTCCTCTGAGAAGGTGCCCGTTGCTGGCGCCTCGCAGCAGCACCTCCTCTCGACCACGGAGGGCGTGCCCGGCGCCCTGAGCTCCGCCGGAGGAGCGGCGTGAACCGGCACGGCGTGGCACGCTGTCCGTGGTTCGCGGGGACACGGGGAGTGTTTGGTGACGCTGTGGTTTGGAGAAGCTCCCGTGACGATGGGCGGGCGGGTCTGTGCACCCTCGGGGGCTGCGTGGCTTACGGCGAGGGCCCCGCACGCCCCGCCTGTGCGCCCCTCGCTGCTCAGCTCTGTGGGGTGGCTCTGCCCTGGGCGGCGGGCTCAGGCGTCTCCTCTCCTGTCCCCCGATGCCTCTGGCCCCTCACCCACTGCTTCTCTCTGGACTGTGGACCCCGCAGCCCGCCATTCCTGGGGGCCCCTCACCATCCCCCTCTCCCTTGCAGAGGCCCGGGTGTCCTTCCCCCTGTAACGGGAGGGTTTCTCTTCTCTGTAACCAAAGGTGAGAGTGTCCAGGCGTTTGGGGAGATGGCCTTTGCTCAGCGTTGTTTTCTCAGTCCTGCAGCCGTGGCTGGGCTGTCGCTGGTTCCTGTGCGGCGGTGCCTTTAAAACGGGTGTAGGGAGCTAGTTTAGGGGGTTCCCCCCGAATTCCAGCTTCTAGATGGCAGAGCCCGGGAGACCGAGGCGCCCCGCCTGCCTGGGCTCCACACAGGTGCCCCCGAGCGCCGAGACGCAGCCGTGGGACGCGGCAGCGGAGGTTCGCTCTCCCTGAACGGGACTGAATGTAAGCGTGAACTCCGCGCCCGGCCGTGGTGGCTGCTGGGCCGGGCGGGTCTAGAGCTGTGTGTGCCGGGCCCCCAGGGCCTGGGGGAAGCGCCTCAGAACAATCACAGGCGGCCCAGCCGGCCTCGGCCCCGGCCTCGGCCCCGGGACACCCGTGGGGAGACTCGCAGACGGGGCAGCGGGCTCTGCCTGTCACCTGGGAGGGCGCAGACGCCCGGGGGAGGTGTCGGTGACAGAGGCCAGGCGCCCGCGGCGGGGAGTGCATCTCGGAGATTGCGCCTGCGGCTCCGGGTGATGGCTGCCCAGGGGCCACAGGCCTTGCCATCTCGTCTCCTCCCATCACACTCTGTCAGGGAGGTGAAGCCTCTGTGTCCTGCGTCACCCCAGGGGACAGGGAGGCCGTTGTACTGCAGACGGAGCCGGAAGGAGCCAGCAGGAGTCGAAGCCCGAGTGGAGCTGGGGACGTGGAACAGAGGGCGCTGAGGCCTGACCCCCAGCCCCTCTCCCATGCCACCTCCCAGGCTTCCTCCCCGAAGTGCTCCGTGGGGGTCCTGGAGCTTCTGCCCGGGGTTCCCCACCCAGCTGGCCGTGCGGGCGGAGTGGGGGCAGGACCGGGTCCCAGGTGCTGGGGTTCCAGCTGCATCGCAGACGAGCTGGTGACTTCCAGGAGCCTCGTCTCTCAGCGGTCGCGTGAGGCAGCTGGGCTTGGGGTCCTCCAGGAACCTCTGTCTCTTCCTCGGTGCCCTGTGAGCTGCTCCCACCTGCCCTTGGGCTCTGCCAGGTTCCGCCAGAAGGGCCAGCTCTGCACGTGCCCAGGCCGCGAGCCCAGGACCTTGGTTGCCTCTGTCACAGGGCAAGGGAGGCTGGCTTCCCTCCAGTGTCGGTGTTTGGAGGACATGAGGGGGGAGCTGAGCGTCTCCTTTGGGCCCCCTCTTTTCTCCAGGGCCCTCTGTGCTCGCCCCAGTCAGTGAGCGTGCACCCCACAGTGGAGTGAGAGCAGGGTTCTCACTGCCTCCAGGATGTTCCATTGCACCTGGGCCCTCTGCACGTGGTTCCCCTGCACCTGGGTCCCTGCCCACCTGGGTCCCCTGCACCTGGGTCCCTGCACCTGGTCCCCTACCCACCTGGACCCCCTGCACCTGGGTCCCTGCACCTGGGTCCCTGCCCACCTGGGCCTCCTGCACCTGGGTCCCCTGCACCTGGGTCCCTGCACCTGGTCCCCTGCCCACCTGGGTCCCCTGCACCTGGGTCCCTGCCCATCTGGGTCCCTGCACCTGGGTCCCCTGCACCTGGTCCCCTGCCCACCTGGGTCCCTGCACCTGGGTCCCTGCACCTGGTCCCCTGCCCACCTGGGTCCCTGCACCTGGGTCCCCTGCACCTGGTCCCCTGCACCTGGGTCCCTGCACCTGGTCCCCTGCCCACCTGGGCCCCCTGCACGTGGGCCCCCTGCACCTGTGTGGACAGAGGGAGGTGTGTGTGGGCACAGAGAGGGCGGCCCTGCAGCTGGGGGTTGTTTTAAAATCCTGTTGCTGTAGGTCCAGCCGATTTTGTTCTGAATTTGGCCAAGTGCCTTTCGCCTCAACAAGTTTGCAAACCTGCCACCAAGTCCTTCCAAAGAAGAGCAGATCTTTAGAGCGGGACGGACTCCCCTCCCTCGAGTCTCGCTTAGGGCCCCTCTCCTCCGCGCCCGTCTCCCTTGGGATTGAAGTGCTATGAACAAGGAGAGACGTGGGCGTAGGGTGTGCGCCTCCTATTCTGACAGAGAATAGTCCCGCCGTCGGTCCTGCGCCTTTAAACCAAGAGTCACGGTCAGATGCCAAACGCCCGGATGTGGGTCTTCGTGTTTTGTGTTTTGCATTGAAAGGTGTCGAGGCCGCCGCGCGCTGTTTCGAGAAAATGACAATCAGGGCGTCTCACCCCAAGTCACTGCGCTTCCTGGGGGGTGGGGGTGGGGCAGGAAGTGCCCAGACCTCCCCAGAGACAGAGACGGAGACGGAGGCGGAGACGGAGGCGGAGGCGGGCCTGGTTATCCCACCTGCTCAGCGAAGTAGAAGACCGGCTCCTGCGTGCAGCCGGCCTGTGACACGTTCACTCTGTTCAGTGTCTCTCTCTCCCTCCCCCTCTCTCTCTGTCTCTCTCTCTGTCTCTCTCTGTCTCTGTCTCTCCCTCCCTCTCTCTGTCTCTCTGTGTCTCTTTCTCCCCCCTTCTCTCTCTCCCTCTCTCTGTCTGTCTGTCTGTCTCTCTCTCCCTCTCTCTCCCCTGCACGGCGGGGCAGCTGTGTTGTGAGGTCACGTCTCGCCCCGGCTGCGAGGGGCGTGGGGGCTTCTAGGGTGCGGTAGGGGATCCTCACCCCCCGGCGCTCCTGAGGCCGCCTGCACATTTGCGTCCCTCCTGGCGGGGGGCGGGAGTGGGGGTTGGGGGAGGGAGGACTGGGCCTGCAGTGGGAGCACGTGCAGAGGTCGGGGGGTCGGGTGGGCGGGAGCACCATCTGTTGGCCAGGAAGTGCTGTGTGGGAGCTGGCGGCGGGCCCAGGCCTCTGGGGGGCACTGTTAGATCCGAGGGGACAAGGAGGAGCCGGGCGAGGACGGGGAACCTGGGGTGTCCTCGGGGCTGGGAGTATGGGGGGCCCTGGCAGGGACCGTGGGGGACATGGGCCAGCCCAAAAGCCATCAGGCCTCCACAGGAACCGCTCCACCTGGGCGCTGGTTCGGGAACTAGGGGTCCCTCAGACTAGCCTGCGCCCTCTCACAATCCGGGAGCCCCCGGGGTGCAGGGAGCGGGCCGAAGCCGGCAGGCGGACATCCTTAGCCACAGGGGCGGGAGAGGCTCCCGCCACCGCTGCTGCGCTCGCTCGCCGTGGGCCCGGCTCCTGGCACACTGACCACCAGGGGCAGCTCCTGCACTGAGCGTCTGCCCCCTGGTGGCCAGTGCGCGTCTAGCGACCGTCGTTCTGCCATTCGGTTGATTTGCATATTAGCCTTTTGTTAGATAGGATAGGACCTAGTTCAGGCGAGATGCACACGGGGCTCAGGCCGCGGGGGGCCCACCTCCCGATTCCCTCACTGTCTTCTCACCTCCCGGATGAGGGCAGAGCGGGATGAGTGGGGAGTAACGGGCAACGGATTCACAGACCCCAAGGCAAGCCCCGCCGCTGGGGCTGAGGTAAAGGGTGCACTCGCCTCCATGCACACGGGACAGCTTCACACGCCGCTCAGCCTCCGGCGATTCAGTGCCAAACGCAGGCGGAGAGGATGGTGGGTTTCCGAGACCTTGGAAAGCAGGCGACGGCCAAGAATGTGCCGGTCTCCCTGTGTGCCCGGCCGCGGCCCGCCATCTGCTCTCTGCCGCTCTGCCGAGAACATTTCTTTAAAAAATGTATACATATTTATTGATGTTGGAGAGGAAGGGAGAGGGAGACAGAGAGAAACATCCATGATGAGGGAGAATCACGGACCGGCTGCCTCCTGCACGCCCCCCACTGGGGATGGAGCCCACAACCCGGGCCTGCGCCCCGACCGGGAATCGCACCGTGACCTCCTGGTTCACAGGTCGATGCTCAGCCACTGGCCCCGCCGGCCGGGCTGAAAGCGTTCCTTCAGGCCGACCTGGCTTCTCTCTTCCTCCCGCAGTTTTTACGGGTCGATCAAGACAAAGACAAGGACTGCAGCCTGGACTGCGGGGGCTCCCCCCAGAAGCCGGTCTGTGCGTCCGACGGGAGGACCTTCCTGTCCCGCTGCGAGTTCCAGCGCGCCAAGTGCAAGGACCCGCAGTTGGAGATCGCGTACCGGGGCAACTGCAAAGGTAAGCCGTCACGCACGCCTCGCAGCGCCGGTCGGTCCCACGTGAGGCGGTCCCACGTGACTGCCACGCCGTGCCTTCAGTTCCACCGCCGCTGCGTTGTCAGGGGAGGGGCTCGAGGTGTTAGCCTGGGGATGTTTTCAGATCAGTGGGGAGAAGAGTGACTTCCATGACTCTTGAGACAGAGCCCTTTGGACTGGGTCCGTGCTCGCTCACCGCTGGCCCACGTCGGCCAGGGCAGGAGGTGGGTTTTAAGACCAGAGAAAGATTAGGTGCCGCGTGGCGGCCCATCAGCAGCCGGGGAGGGAGAGTGGCTGGGACCAGCTGCTGTCACTGGGATGGGAGCCTCGGGAACGGCCATGGACGGGAGGCCAGGGAGGCCCGGAGCCAACGGGAAGGGCTCAGCCAGAGTTGAGAATCCAAAACCGTCAGGGCCCGAGGCTACGGGCATGCGTGCACGGGCTGGGGTGCGGGGGGAGAAGGGGGAGGGGGCCCAGAACGCGCAGGGGAAGGCGTTCAGGACAGATGCCCACGTGGCCCAGGAGCCGCTCACAGGCCGTGAGCCCAGCAGGCACCCCGGGGGCGGGGGCGGGGGCGGGCCGGGGTCTCCTTGGCGCTCTGAGGCCACCGCGTTCCCCGCTCTCAGGTGGTCACGAGGACGGCTTTGAGGTTTGTGTCATGGATCCCAGTGGAATAATGACGGGGCTTGCGTTTTGAGGATTTAATTTTCAAACGTTAAAAACGAAGTGTCCAAAAAGAAAAACAAACCACAAAGTGTCCAGGGTCCAGCCTCGCCCGACCAGGAGCCGTGAGGGCCGGCCGCGTCCTCACTCCGACCACCGCACGGCGTGAGGGGCTCGTCCGGGCGGCCCCGAGGGGAGGCGGGGGGCCGTGAGCCCTCCGTCCTGTTTGCAGGGAGCCTGAGGCATGGAGCCGGATGATGCAATGCTGCGTGCTTAGATTTCTGCAGGGAGGGGCGTTGGATTTAGTCAGCCAGGCGCCGGTTTAAAGTGAAGGACGGGCCTGGCGGGCGGGGCTCAGTGGCTGAGCATCGACCTCTGAACCAGAAGGTCACGGTTCGATTCCTGGTCAGGGCACAGGCCCGGGTTGTGGGCTCGATCCCCAGTGTGGGGCGTGCAGGAGGCAGCCGATCGGTGATTCTCTCTCAACATTGATGTTTCTCTCTCCCTCTCCTTTCCTCTCTGAAGTCAATAAAAATAGATTAAATAAATAAAGCGAAGGACAGGAGGCGGGCTCTGCCGTGGCCTCCGCCGTGGGCTTCCCTGTGGCCCCGGGAGAGGATGGTGCACGGGAAAACCAGCCGAGCCCGCGGCCTCCTGTCACGTGTCCTGACCACGCCGAGTGAGTGACAGGACACAGCAGCACCCGGCGGCGTGAGCAGTTTTGAGGGAAGCCGCCCGGTGTTTTGCATGTTTCAGCAGAATCGGCCGGGAGGGCTGTCCAGGCTTCTCGCCGCAGTGCACGGCCGGCGCTGAGTCAGCACATCTGGAGGCGGGCCGCGGCAGGGGCGGGGCCCCCGGCTCCACCCCAGCTGACCACAGGCCTGGACCTGGGGGCGACGGGCGTGTGGGCCTGGGTCCCCGCCTGCGTGATCAGCCACGGCCGCCGGGAACCTGGACTGAGCGCCCGTCACGCGGGGCCGCTGGTTCGAGAACTCCCGCCCGCGGCAGAGGTGCTGGTGCCTTTAAAAGGTGGCGGTGTCCACGCCCCACGCCAGGAATGGCCGCCGAGAGCGGTTTGGAAAATGGATGCTTTCTGCTTGTTCCACGAGAGTTCAAACGCTGGGCACAATTTGTAACTCCATCCGCCGCGCGGGCCGGCCAGCGGCCCCTATCACATTTCCCTTTGGACGGTCAGACCGCAGGCTGCCCTGGGACAGGAGGACGGCCCGGCAGGCAGTGATTTCCCGCGGCTAAAACACAGAGCGCGGTAAAACCACACGTGTGAGGCGGCCGGCCGCCAGCGTGGACCAGGGAGGAGCCCCTGAGCGACCAGCCTGTCGGGGGCGGGGGGGGGGGGGGCGCGCGGCCGGGCTGCCCACCCCTGGCAGGGTCTGCGCTCCGCTCAGGGACGCCTGGAGCTCCCAGAAGCCCCCGGCCGGGGCTGGGCTGGGCTGGCACCTCCTGGCAGCAGCAGTCTGCCTGCCAGGCAGCGGAACGGTCGGCCCTGGAGCCGCGGGGCAGGGGCGTTGGGAGAAGAGGGCTCGGAGCCCACAGGCCTCTCAGACCCAGACAACCCGTTATTTAAATCTGGAAACACTTAAGACAACTCGGGAAGACCGTTCTTCTCAAGTTTTAAAATTCAAACGGGTCCAGGGTCGGGGCCCAGCGCTGTGAGGGTGTCCGTGGGCGCGAGGCGCGGCGGGGAGCGGGAGGCCGCGTGGGGGTCGGGGGAGGGGGGCCCTGCCCCTTCCCTCCTCTTCCTGGGGTCTGGCCCCAGCATCAGGCTGGGCCTCCCTCCTGCCGGCAGGAGCGTAGGTCGGACGCGCAGCCGTGGGGCGAGGCGGGCCTCCCTTCCTGGGCTCACCGACCCCCACGGTTCGCCCTCCTGACTCCTCCCCTGCCTCTGGGCAGAGCAGGGTTAGATGTGCTGAGGTGTCTTTCTCTCTCCGTGTTATTCTGCGTTAGTGTCCGGTGCCCGGCATCGCGGTCAGACAACCGGAGACTTTGATGTTTCCAGTCCCGCGGGCACGGGCGTAGTTATGGCAACATCACCGTCTCCGTTCCGGGTGCTGTGCCGTGCACCGCCGATGAGGGTGTGACCAGCCGTCCGTGGGCCTCAATGGAGGACACGAACCATCAGCACCCGAGAGGACACGCGGGCTGGAGCGTCGCGGCCGGGTCTCGGCAGCGTTTTTCTGTCGGCGCTTTTGGGCTTTTCCTTTCCGCTGTTTGCTGAGTCGCGGGGGTTGCGTCCTGAGGAGCAGCAGGCCCGCGGGCTGTGCCTCCGATCGTGCCTTAGCAGTTTTTTAAAAAAATGTTTTTATTGATTTCAGAGAGGAAGGAGAGGGAGAGAGAGTTAGAAGCATCAGTGATGAGAGAGAATCACTGATCGGCTGCCTCCTGCACGCCCCTGACTGGGATCCAGCCCACAACCCGGGCGTGTGCCTGACCCCCTGGTTCCTAGGTCAACGCTCAACCACTGAGCCACCCGGCCGGCCGGCGTGGCGGCTTTGAGGCGGGTGCCTGAGCGGCTGGGCAGCTGAATGGAGGCGCTCACTGATGGGCGGGGGAGAGGCAGAGCTTGGCATCTTCGAGGTCTAGGATCGCGGACACAGAGCAGAGCCCCACGGTGCTCCCCTGATGGTGTTTCAGGGGGGTGGCCTGGACCCCGCTGTGGGCCAGAACGTCCCGCCCCAAGTACCCCCTGCTCCCTCCCTCCCGCTGGGCCTGTGGACGGGACCCCGTGGGCTCCAATGGACACGCTGAGACCTGAGGAGACGCCGACTGGACCCGGCTGTGTTCCCTCGTTTGCCATGAAGCCGGTCCCGTGTCCCCGGGACGACCCAGTAATCCTCTCCCAGCTCTGCCCCCGGCTCCTTAGGTGTCGAGAGGACCCACCCTCGGAGCAGCCAGCCTCTCGCTGGGGACCCGGGTGGCCACTCGCCCGCCCCAGCTGAGGTGGCTGGCCCCGGCTCCATCGCACCTGCGTCTCCACGTGCCTGTGTCTCGGGCGTTGCCTCATCCTGGTGTGTAACCGCGCTGCTCTGCTCCCTCCTGCAGACGTGTCCCGGTGTGTGGCCGAGCGGAAGTACACGCAGGAACAGGCGAGGAAGGAGTTCCAGCAGGTGTTCATCCCGGAGTGCAGCGAGGACGGCACCTACAGCCAGGTACACGCTACAGCCAGGTACACGCTACAGCCAGGTACACGCTACAGCAGGTACACGCTCTACAGCAGGTACACGCTACAGCAGGTACACACTCTACAGCAGGTACACGCTCTACAACAGGTACACGCTACAGCAGGGACACGCTACAGCAGGTACACGCTACAGCAGGTACACGCTCTACAGCAGGTACACGCTACAGCAGGTACACACTCTACAGCAGGTACACGCTCTACAACAGGTACACGCTACAGCAGGTACACGCTACAGCAGGTACACGCTCTACAGCAGGTACACGTTCTACAACAGGTACACGCTACAGCAGGGACACGCTACAGCAGGTACATGCACTACAACAGGTACACGCTACAGCAGGTACACGCTACAGCAGGTACACGCTCTACAGCAGGTACACGCTCTACAGCAGGTACACGCTACAGCAGGTACACGCTACAGCAGGTACACGCTCTACAGCAGGTACATGCTACAGCAGGTACACGCTCTACAGCAGGTACACGCTATAGCAGGTACACGCTACAGCAGGTACACGCTCTACAGCAGGTACACGCTCTACAGCAGGTACACACGCTACAGTAGGTACACGCTACAGTACAGCAGGTACACGCTCTACAGCAGGTACATGCTACAGCAGGGACACGCTACAGCAGGTACACGCTCTACAGCAGGTACACGCTCTACAGCAAGTACACGCTACAGCAGGTACACGCTACAGCAGGTACACACTACAGCAGGTATACACCCTACAGCAGGTACACGCTCTATAGCCAGGTACACGCTACAGCAGGTACACGCTACAGCAGGTACACGCTCTACAGCAGGTACACGCTACAGCAGGTACACGCTACAGCAGGTACACTCTACAGCAGGTACACACCCTACAGCAGGTACACGCTCTACAACAGGTACACATGCTACAGCAGGTACACGCTCTACAGCAGGTACACGCTCTACAACAGGTACACATGCTACAGCAGGTACACGCTCTACAACAGGTACACATGCTACAGCAGGTACACGCTCTACAGCAGGTACACTACAGCAGGTATACGCTCTACAGCAGGTATACGCTCTACAGCAGGTACACCCTACAGCCAGGTACACGCTCTACAGCAGGTACACCCTACAGCCAGGTACACGCTCTACAGCAGGTACACCCTACAGCCAGGTACACGCTCTACAGCAGGTACACGCTACAGCAGGTACACGCTCCAGCAGGTACACGCTCCAGCAGGTACACGCTACAGCAGGTACATGCTCCAGCAGGTACACGCTACAGCAGGTACACGCTCTACAACAGGTACATGCTACAGCAGGGACACACTACAGCAGGTACACGCTACAGCAGGTACACGCTACAGTACAGCAGGTACACGCTACAGCAGATACACGCTCTACAGCAGGTACACACTACAGCAGGTACACGCTACAGCAGGTACACACTCTATAACAGGTACACACTACAGCAGGTACACGCTACAGCAGGTACACACTACAGCAGGTACACGCTACAGCAGGTACACGCTCCAGCAGGTACACGCTACAGCAGGTACATGCTCCAGCAGGTACACGCTACAGCAGGTACACGCTCTACAACAGGTACATGCTACAGCAGGGACACACTACAGCAGGTACACGCTACAGCAGGTACACGCTACAGTACAGCAGGTACACGCTACAGCAGATACACGCTCTACAGCAGGTACACACTACAGCAGGTACACGCTACAGCAGGTACACACTCTATAACAGGTACACACTACAGCAGGTACACGCTACAGCAGGTACACGCTACAGCAGGTACACGCTACAGCAGGTACACACTCTACAGCGGGTACACACTACAGCAGGTACACGCTCTACAGCAGGTACACACTACAGCAGGTACACGCTACAGCAGGTACACGCTACAGCAGGTACACGCTCTACAGCAGGTACACGCTACAGTACAGCAGGTACACGCTCTACAGCAGGTACACGCTCTACAGCAGGTACACGCTCTACAACAGGTACACGCTCTACAGCAGGTACACACTACAGTACAGCAGGTACACGCTCTACAGCAGGTACACGCTCTACAGCAGGTACACGCTCTACAGCAGGTACACGCTCTACAGCAGGTACACGCGCTACAGCAGGTACACGCTCTACAGCAGGTACACGCTCTACAGCTGGGACGGGGGGGGCAGGGGAGCGAGGATGGCACATACAGCGAGGCATGTGCTCTGCCCATGGTGGGGCAGCGGGGGCTGAGCTGGGGAACCCCCTCCATGTGGGCGCCCATCCCTGACCGGGCTCACCCGCTGGAGTGGGTGGTGAGTGGGTCCCACTCCTTCCTGGTGTGGTGCCCTGTGGCCTTGCTCCACGTCGCCCTTCCGGTGTGAATGGGGCTGGGCAGCCTGCGGTGAGTCTGGGGCACCCCTCACCTGCTCGTGGCTGAGACCCCAGCTCCAATCTAACTCATCACCGTGTGGCCAGCCTCAGGCCCACACGACCTCGGTGGCGCCTGGAGCCCTGGGCGCTCGGCCTCGAGGCTGCTCCGTGGGTCCTGACTCCGCGGCTGTCGTTAGTCAGAGGCGGCGCCCGGAGCCTGGTGCCCCCCACAGTGCAGCCACGACTATCGGCTGCCGTCCCTCACTAAGGAGAGCGTCCGAGACAGAGCAGCCCTCGCGGGGCGACGGGCCCCAGGGGCTGCTGGGCCATCGGTGCAGGGAGAACTCTGGGCAGTTTTATAGCCAGCATTTGACCTTTGAGAGGAGAGGGGGGGGAGGGGGGGAGAGAGAGAGAGGATGAGAGAGAGAGAGGGGGAGGGGGAGAGAGAATTAGAGAGGCCGGAGCTTTGGGGAGGGGCCCCGGGCTGTCTGGCCTGGAGGGAGACGGGGCAGGACGGACGCCAGAGGGACATGGGCGGGGGCGGGGTTGAGGGCAAGAGCCCCCCACTGACAGCGATGCCAGCCTCCTCCCTGCCTCTGCCCTGGGCACCCGGGAGCGAGCAGGTCTCTCGACACCCCGGAGCCTCAGTTTCCCCGTGTGTAAGGTGAGGGCTGCACTTGCCCTCCAGGTAGCAGGGGTCAGATGCCGTGGGGTCCGGCGCACACGGGCCTGGGTGAGCGCCTCTGGTGGCGTGCGTGCGCGGGATCCGGTCGGGCATCCCTCTCGCACTGGGGTCAGGGGAGCTGGCCTGTGCGGCGAGGCCCCGCCCTGACCGCGTGTCCTGTCCCTCCAGGTCCAGTGTCACAGCTACACGGGATACTGCTGGTGCGTCACGCCCAACGGGAGGCCCATCAGCGGCACCGCCGTGGCCCACAAGACGCCCCGGTGCCCGGGTAGGTCTGCGGTCGCTGACGGAGCCCTCTGACCCCGTCGGCTGATTTCTGGTCCTCTCGCCTGTGTTTGCTTATGATCCCAGAAACTCAGCGCCGGGCCGCGTGGGGAGTCACCGGGCCACCCCGCGGTACTCTGAACCCCGGTTCTTAAGTCCGTTCCCGGCGGAAGGCCGGGCCGGAGCTGCGCCAGGGCCGGGGTCTGGGGTGCTGAGAGTTTGGGAGTAGCTGCGAGGACGGCAGTCCACCGTGGGAAGGACCAAATATTTCCTTTGGCCAAAAACACAAACAAACAAGAAAGAGGTGGCTCCGGTTTGTGTATATTTTTGCACAGGAAAAGCGGTCGTGTCCGCTCCTTCCCAGTGGCTCTCGGGTTATTTTTGTTACTCGCCGCAGGCTCGGCGGATGAGCGTCCCCACACTGCAGGAGAGCGGCCTGTACAATGGTCTGTTTTCCGTTTATTTTACCAAAAACGATACGTGACTCAGACCGCTTTTACTTGACAGCGGCCTGCAGCCTTCCGTGTCGACTCATGTTTGAGGAGACCGATCAGATCATCCGTTAGGTTTCACGGTGGCCCTGGCCAGTGTGGCTCAGTGGGTACAGTGTCGGCCTGTGGACCAAAGGGTCCCGGGTTTGATTCCGGTCAAGGGCATGAACCTTGGTTGCAGGCTCCTCACTGGCCCGGGCCCTGGTCAGGGCTCGTGCAGGAGGCAACCAATCAATGTGTTTCTCTCACATCGATGTTTCTCTGTCTTTCCCTCTCCCACTCTCTCTAAAATCAATGGACACATATCCTCGGGCGAGGATTAATAATAAAAAGGAAGTCCCATGGTCTGTGCGTCCAATCCCAGGGTTAGGTTTCCTAAAACAGGCGAACATACCCGCACAGACCGGTAAGAAAGGACACATCTCCCCGCTCTTTCCTGTGAATTGTGGGGACGTTTGCACCGAGTTTCCTTCTAGACGGGTTTTCTGTGTGAAGGGCGGGCGGTTGTAACGAGAAAGGCTGTCGGATGCCGACATGCTCAGGCGGAGGGGCCAGGGCCGAGCTGCTGGCTGCCGGGACGATGACAGTCATTAGCGGGAACTCGCCATCTGACACCCAGTGGCTGGTGGCCGCTCGCAAGCCCTGGGGGTGCACAGCGTGGAGGGAAACATAGTTATTTTTAAAAACTGTTTTGTCACCCAAGACCTAAAATTGGCTGAAAAAATATTTTTAGTGAGTGAACCCTGCACCTAATAATTCTTTTACAAACTCAGGAAGTGAGTGAGAAAGAAAAAATAACACGCTAAGCCAGCCCGTGTGTCCCGGGGCCTGAGAGACACCGTCACACGCTGGCCTCACGCCATCCGCGGGCCGGCCCGCCGTGTCTGCTGCTGCGGCTCAGAGACAGCGTGGGAGAGGCTCGCGGGAAACTGTGTGCGAGCGTGCCGGAGGCTGACACCCCGAATGCCGCGTTGCTTTGGGGAGCCGGCCCTCGCGCTGTCACTCAGGTTGTTGTGCTGGCGTCAGCGGCATCTCACCGGAGGGAGACGCCGTGTTGTCCACGGCCCGGGATGTTCTGGTCCAGGTGGCGGTGTTGGGAGAACGCGCGTCTGTCTCTTTGCGTCACAGTCTGGTCCGTTGTGTGGGGGAGGGTATTCGGAGGAGCCGGGGACCGAGGGGTCTCAGGGACCGAGGGGTCTCAGGCTCAAGGTTGGGTGCGGCCCCGGGCGCTCCTCTGACCCTGCCCTGTGTGTGTGCGTGCGTGTGTGTGCGTGTGTGTGAATGTGTGTGTGGCTGGTGTGAGTGTGTGTGTGTGTGTGCTTGTGTGTGAATGTGTGTATGTGGAGTGTGTGTGTGTGTGTGTGACTGGAGTGAGTTTGTGTGTGTGTGTGAGTGTGTGTGTATGTGTGGCTGGTGTGTATGTATGTGGCTGGTGTGTGTCTCATTTCGGATGCAAATGACTACTATCCTATATAATAAAAGGCTAATATGCAAATTGTCCCCTTGACCGGGAGTTCGACTGGGAGTTCGACCGGGAGTTCGACCAGGGGGCGGGGCCGGCCAGCCAACCACCTGTGTCCACGAATTCGTGCACGGGGCCTCTGGTGAGCATATAATGAGGCTGAAATCGGTGGTCATGTGGGTGGAGCTGCTCTCAGCTGGTTTTCAGCATAAACCCGGGTGGTGGGTCTCATCCTGTCCCCTACGGCCCTGCAGCCTCACCCATCGCTGTCTCGCCACGACCCCTGTCTCAGCACTTCCTGCGACCCCGACATCCACGAGGGTCAGGCTCCGCATCCCTCTCGGACAAGGGGAGGACTGTATGGATTGAACTAAGGATGTGATTTTTTAAAAAATGTTTTTATTGATTTCAGAGGGGAAGGGAGAGGGGGAGAGAGAGAGAGAAAATCAATGATGAGAGAGAATCATTGATCGGCTGCCTCTTGCAGGTCCCCACTGGGGACTGAGCGTACAACCCAGGCCTGTGCCCCGACCAGGAATCGAATCATCACCTCCTGGCTCATCGGTCGACGCTCACCACTGAGCCACGTCGGCTGGGCAGGAAGTGATTTTCTAAAGAAAACTCTGCCCCGTGTTACCCGCGGACACAGACTCTCCTGAAGCAGCGGAGACATCCCTGTCACACCCACGAGGAGGCGAAACAGTCACTGGATCCAGCACGGGACGGGTGACATTTCCAACGACCGTCCCAGCTTCTGGGCGTCTCCACGCACTGACTTCACTGCAAGTGAAAACACGAGCCGACGCGTCAACGGAGAGCCCACGGGGCGTGGTGACTGCGCTCAGCGCCCAGCGCCCGCCGGACCGTGCGAGGAGCGTGAGTGACGAGCTCTGACAGGGAGGCAGGAGCCAGGCCCGGTCACTGGACGTGGCTGGGCCGGCCGGGGGCGGGGGCGGGGGCGGGGTGGCGCGGGGGCCTCTGTGCTGCGTCCACATGGGCCGGCCTTCTCTCTGGCTCTCGCCTCCTTTTAATTTGGACTCGTTTCTGGATTACTCAGCGACGCGGTGAGCAATATGCTGGTGTTATTATTTTTCCTTGAGGGAACGCGCTCGCTGCTTTTATTACGACTTTTCTTCTCGGGGGGGAAAAGCGCTTCCAGGTGCCCGGTGCTCGCCTTTGATTGCCGCCGCCCGGGCGCGGTGCTTCACGGCACGTTTCATTTGGTGGCTAATTTGTAATTGAATTTTTCATTACTTCAAAGTATACAAACGTGTTCTTTTCCATCCCTCGCCTACCACGGCTGTTCTCCCCGATTTCTAATGTTTAATGAAACCACAGAGGAACCGAGAAGCCTTCCGGAAGCAGATGGCTCCCGTTCACAGGACGTGCCAGCGGCGTGCTCTCCCGGGACGGTCCGTGCACGTGCGTTTTCCGCCCCAGCCCGTCCCACGGCAGCACATCCTCACGGCACTTTTCTACGTGCAACCGCGGCGTCCGGCGCGGGAGGCTTACGACCGCGAGCGCGCGAGGCGGGCCGTCTCCCGAGGACAGTCGCGGCACGGAGGCACGCTCCGCCGTCGGAGTTTGGAGAACGTCCACGTCAAAGTGGGAACCGGGAGCCTCGACGACAGAGACACGGAGGTGGATGCTACGGGGGTGCCGGGAGCCTCGACCACAGAGACACGGAGGTGGACGCTGCGGGGGTGCCGGGAGCCTCGTCCCTCAAGAGCCCGAGGAGCTGGTTTCCTCCGTCCGAGAAGGACGGTCCGACGGGGTGGGGGGTGGGCGACGCACGGCGGTGCCCTGCGCCCCCTGCGATGCTCCTCCGACCAGACCAGGACCCCGCGGCTCCGAGCCCCCCCTGCACCCCCATGGGAACGGCCGAAGAGGGAGCCCGGCTGCTCCGAGCCCCCCTGCACCCCCCATGGGAACGGCCGAAGAGGGAGCCCGGCTGCTCCGAGCCCCCCTGCACCCCCCCATGGGAACGGCCGGAGAGGGAGCCCGGCTGCTCCGAGCCCCCCTGCACCCCCCATGGGAACGGCCGAAGAGGGAGCCCGGCTGCTCTGAGCCCCCCTGCACCCCCATGGGAACGGCCGAAGAGGGAGCCCGGCTGCTGTGCCCCCCCTGCACCCCCATGGGAACGGCCGAAGAGGGAGCCCGGCTGCTCCGAGCCCCCCCCTGCACCCCCATGGGAACGGCAGGACAGACCCGTCCCGCTCCAGCCGCGAGCACCGGACGCTGACGCCCTGGAAAGGAGGCGACCTGCTGGGTTCTCTGTGCGCAGAAATCAGCGATAGCAAAGCACGGCCCGCGTGGCTGGGCTCATGGGGGCTCGTCCTCCCAGCGTGGCCGCTGCGGTCGCCTGGCTGTCCAGGCCCCGGGCAGGCGCCCCTGCCTCGCTGCCTGCGGGGGGGGGGGGGGCATAGAGCCGACGAGGTGTCACACAGCCCCACGGGGCGTGTTGGTCCACCCGCCTGGTTTCCCGTCCCCATGGACTGGCTGCTGGCCGGTTTTTCAGAACTCGGACTCCAACCCCACCTACACCCCACCTACACCCCACCTACATGCAGGCCCCCAGCACCTGGCCCTCCTGCCTGCACTGCGCCCTGCTCACCCCCTGCCAGGGGCTCTGCCCAGTACGCCTTGGTGTGTGGGAGGGACTTGGAGCGGTGACCAGCACACAGTAGGAGCACGTGTGCCCAGCTGTGACCTCAGGCATGTCTGTAGTTTCTGTGTGACACCCAGCCCAAAGCAGACAGGACTGTTCGTGTGTAAGCCTCGTGTTGCTGGTCTGCAGACACCGGAGGCGCCTGGGTCAAATGAATGAATCAATGAATGAATGAATGAGTGAGTGAATGAGTGAATGTGTGAGTGAATGAGTGAGTGAATGAATGAGTGAGTGAATGAATGAGTGAGTGAGTGAATGAATGAGTGAGTGAGTGAATGAATGAGTGAATGAGTGAGTGAGTGAATGAGTGAGTGAATGAATGAGTGAGTGAGTGAATGAATGAGTAAGTGAATGAATGAGTGAATGAATGAGTGAGTGAATGAATGAGTGAGTGAGTGAATGAATGAGTGAGTGAATGAATGAATGAATGAGTGAATGAATGAAGTCGTCCCAGAGAGAGGCTGAGGCCCTCTGGCCCGCCGTGTCCCGCGTGGCTGCACGTGGCTGACCGGCTGCTCTGCCAGAGACAGTGTTGCTCTCTGTGTCGAGCGGGCTGCCACCCTCCTACATGTAAAATGCACGTGTGTGAAGAAAGGCTATACGTGGTACATGTGACCCACACCCGAGTGTCCTGAGCATTTAGGGGCACATGCGTCGTGTGCCTCGTGCACATGCTCTCTGCTCCACGCCTCCTGCAGCCCCAGGCATGTGCCGCCTGGTCCGTGTGCCGATGGGAGCTGAGCCTGCCGGGCGAGACGTGTGCGGGTCCGGGTGCCGGCAGGCGGGGCTGCTCCGTCCCACAGCCCGCCTTCCTCCGTGATGCCGCCTCCCGGGACTCGGTCCCTCGTCACTGCTCACCCTCCTGCTCAGGGAGGACGAGGAAGCATCGGCAGCGGCTCTGAGAACAGCCCGGAAGGACGTCCGAGCACAGAGGACGGGCCAGGAGGCGTGACGGGACGGTGACCGCGGCCAGGGCTTGCTGGGCCGGGTGCCCTGAGAGGCCCGGTGCCAGCAGAGTGCTCAGGGCGGCAGCTCCGGACGCTGGTCCCCAACGGGCAGGGGACGGAGCCCCTGCCCACCCACCCCGCCCTCCGCCCCGCCCGTGCTGTTGCCATTCCTCCCCTTTCCCTCCCGCTGTTTGCCGAAGGAAAGCCGGGTGATGTGCGTCCCCCGGGCCGTGCATTTCCAGGAGGGGTGGCCCCTGCCCACAGGGAGCCAGCGTCGCGGAGCCCGCGCCCCCTCCCTCGGGTGGATGGACAGACGGACGGACACAGCACAGCTCTCCCGTCCTGACTTATCTGTAAAGAGCCTTCAGTCCTGTGAAGGGCTGGGCTCAGGCCACCCCGCCGTGAGCCGCCTCCCTCCCTCCCTCCCCGGGGCCCTCGGCTCCGGCGGCTTGCTGAGCGAGCTGGATCGGAACCACGTGCTCAGAGCTACAGACGAGAGCTCGTGGCTCCTCCTCAAACCGCGGGCGTCCTCCTCGCTGTGTCTTCGCGGTTTCTTCCCAGGAGTGCACGCCCTCTCGCTGGCTGAACGGCCGCCTTTCAAAATGGCGTGTAGAGGGGAGGGCGCTCCATCGGGGAGGGAGTCGGGCCTTTAAATCCGGAGCGTCCGCAGGTCCGAGCGCAGCTCACCCGCCCACGTTTGGTGGCGTCCACACCTGCATGCCTGGTCCCTTTCTGCACCGACACCCCAGAATCTGCTGCTCCAAACGCTTCTGCAAAAACCCCAGGAAGCGGCGTGAAGCCAGAGGCGTGCTTTCTGGCTCTGGACCCGTCGGTTCCGGTTCCCATCGCCGCTTTGCCGCGTGGAGAGCGCTGTTGCACCGCGTCCGTGTCCTCGGGATGGGGAGGGAGGGGGGGTGGGAGGGGGTGTGGGGGAGCCTGCTTGCCTAGAGGCGGGGAGAGGAAGCGAGGGCCCTGGGGGACCCCTCCAGCGTGTGAACCGTTGGGGCAGCCCCTGGGGACCGTGGGTTTGGTCGGCGATGAGTCCTCACCTGTGAGCACAGGAGGGATGACGTGTGTGGATCTCGTCCGGGAAATGCTGGTTGGATTTGGCGGCTGACGCACACGCTGGAGTGTTGGCCGATTCGAAGAGGAGAGAGCTTTTCCAAGGTCGTCTTCGGTCTGAGCCTCTGATCAATTGCGGCCCAGCAGTTGGACTTTTCCGTCCTTAGATTATAAAATATTACCTTAATTCGACCGAGAAGCTCTCTCGGGGGAGGGGCGGGAGAGACAAATAATTATCATTTAGGGAGTTTACATTTAGCTCTGAATATCAGAGCCGGCATAGTTATATTCAGAAATATTACCAAGCCATTATAATTTCCAGCCAAAAGTAGAAAACATTTTTTTTGACTCACTGCCGACACACGATAAAAATAAACGGCGACCAGAAACCTCAGCTGGAGAGTCTGGGCGGTACCGACGGCACCAAGGAGCAGCAGGAAGCGTGGGTCTGAGGCTCCGTCTCACCGCGGGGCTGGGACAGGACGTCAAGTCGGTTCCGATGCCGAGACCTGGACACAGCGTGACATGTCCCCGGTGGTCACAGGAACGCCCGGGAAGGAGCCCGTGTCACAGGCACCGCACACGCCGTGCAGACCGAGCAGCATCGACGCTCAGATGCGCACGCACGTCTGTCCTGTTGCAGGCGCAGCCCCAGGAGGGGCGTCCGTCTCCTGCCGCCGTCTACGGGGAGGCAGGTGTGTTTTAGGGCCGTGTGCTGTGTTCCTTTAAGGAAACCCGCTGCCTTGAGTTTGGGTCGGGAGGGGACCCCTCTGGACGGGAGCCCCAGGTTATGTCGTCTGTTGTGTCCTTCAAAGTCCTTTTAAAAAAAAAAATATATATATATAGATTGATTTTTAGAGAGAGGAAGGGAGAGGATAGAGAGTTAGAAACATCGATGAGAGAGAACATCCATCAGCTGCCTCCTGCACACCCCCTACTGGGGATGTGTCCGCAACCAAGGTACATGCCCTTGACTGGAATCGAACCTGGGACCCTTCAGTCCACAGGCCGACGCTCTATCCACTGAGCCACACTGGTCAGGGCCTTCGAGGTCCCTTTCTGTGAGGTGCCTGATGTTTGCTATGAGGTGCAGCTGTGTGTCCAGGACGCAGCATAAACCTTCTCGTCATCAGGGGTCTCTGGTCCCAATAGGAGTTGGTCTGTATTTAATGCCATACTCACGACTGGAAAAATAAGCAGTGGCCCAGCCAGCGTGGCTCCGTGGTTGGGCATCGACCTAGGAACCAGGAGGTCCTGGTTCGATTCCCGGTCAGGGCACAGGCCCAGGTTGCAGGCTCAATCCCCAGTGTGGGGCGTGCAGGAGGCAGCCGATCCATGATGCTCATCGGTGATGTTTCTCTCCCTCCCCCTCTCCCTTCCTCGCTGAGAGCAATACAAATACATTAAAAAATAAAGTAAACAAGGAATTTCAGGTTCTCATTCATCGGATGCTGCTGCTGACAAGGAGGACCTGGCACGTGACTGTGGTCACGCTAACCCAGTGGTCGGCAAACTGCGGCTCGCGAGCCACGGTTTGCCGCTCTGTTGACTAATGAGTTTGCCGGCCACTGCGCTAACCGAACCCTGGAGGGAATAGTCCGAACCGAGTCGGCAGACGTGTGCCCAAGTCCTTTTGACCAGATTGAAACTGACTTGGGGAGGGTGCCTGTCACGGGGATGAAGAGAAATGTGGGTGCCGATCGCAGTCCCAACCTGTCGGGATGCCTGGGTCCTCATGGCGTGTGAACAGTGCGCCTGTCGCGGTCGGCCGCCCGGTGGTTCCTGTTCCCGTGGCGCCCCAAGGAGGCGGCTCCTCGGTTGTTCGTTTTTCTGTAAATGTGAATCCAGCGGAAACCAAGGTTTTAATGTACCTGCAGTTGCATAACTTCTTATTTAAATTGTTAAAAATGTTAGCTCCTTTTCCTGCCCCAACATGGTGATGCATGGTGAGGAAGGCTGGGCTGGCATTCCCAGAGAAGGAGGTGCCGGTGGGGCATTGGGGGGTCTCGGGGCGCGGTGGGCGGGCAGCGGCGGGGTAGGGGCTCCTCTCAGGCCTCCTGGTGTAGGCCTCGCGGTTTCGGGGGTGGGGTGGGGGGTGGGGGGTGGGGGCTCAGGTCCTAGAGGGCTCGTGTGATGTAACCTGAAAGCCACAAGCACTGTGACCCCGTCAACATGGAAGAACGTATGTTTGTAACAATGACTGATGATGGTTTTGGAGCCCAAATAATCTCATTCCTTATTTCCCCTCGTAGGTTCCGTAAATGAAAAGTTACCTCAACGGGAAGGCACGGGGAAAACAGGTAACTATTTAAATTTAACATGAATTCCCACAACGACATACTGTATCTGACCCAACCTGTGCCTTACACTAACGTCTCAAGTTAACACGCAAATGTGAGCTTGTGACGAGCGTGAGAGCCAAGGCAGTTTGTTAAATAGTCACCCGCAGACGTGTAGGCTGGCGTGTCATCTGCCCACCGGTGCCCCCCTGTGCCCACCTGGGGGCTTTGGCCTGGCTAGTGCCGGGACCCCCCGAGGCCACGCCCGTGGAGAGGAGTCACGTCCAGTATCTGGGCCGGGCACATGCGATTCTCATGCAGAGCGATCGCCGAGGTCCCTGGTGGAGCCATAACTCCTCCTCGGGAGAGAGACGGCTCTGCACCTCCTCTGCCACCCTCAGGGCGGGTCCCAGCGAGAACCAGACCACGGTCCCCCCCCCCCCCCCGCCCCGAAACCGCTCTGGGCCACTAGCTCACAGCAGCCTGCAAAGTCAGGAGGGGCTTTCCAGATGAAATAAAAATCATGGTTTAGAACACAAACTGGGCACTGTTTTTTCCGAGGTAGGTTGTGGTATGTGACCCAGCGATAAAGGAAGCGACGTAGAGCCTGGTAGAGCGGACGTGTGTTCAACCCCATGCCCTCACCCCCGGACGAGGCGCCGGTGGGCGCTGCCCTGCCTGGCAGGCCGGGGAGTCTGTGTGTTCTGAGGGTGGATGTGCAGGTTGACCCAGGAGCAAATGCCAACCTTGCGAGGGGGCCCCTCTTTCTCTCGGCGACACCCCCTCTGTGCTGGGCTGGCTCAGACCGACCACCCAGTCACTGGCCCGGGGGGACTGCCCAGGCCCCAGCCACACCCACAACCTGCTAGTCCATCGGTTGTCCTCATCCGAAGCCCTTGCGATGAGCGAAGGCCTTGCTCAGTGTGACCTTTTAAGGCTTCCGTTTAAAACTGAGATTACTGTACAGCAAAGCCACGCCGTGAGCTCAGGGGGACACGCCGGGCTGGCCCTCGGAGCCCACACGTGCCCTGGGTCGGTCCCTGGGCCTCGGAGCTCACTGCCCCTCGCTGTGTCTCAGAACCCCAAACCTTACACCCGACCAGGAAACCCAGCGTCTTTTCAACCATTTAAACCAGGACGATTCATTTGGAATATGAGTCGTCCATGAAATGACCCCGTTCATTTGTATTCCAGGTCCCTTTCCTCCATTCGCTGCTGTCACTCTTGGCCCCGCCCCCATCTCCTCCCCCACACTGAAGGCCCGCCCCCCCAGTGTCCTGCTGCTGCCTAGTGGGGGAGGCGGGGGTGCGGGGGGCAGCAGTTCAACCAGGAGGCCTTCATCCCTGCCCTACCCCTCGGGAAAACGGGCAAGGCCAGGGGGTCCACCTGCCCAGCCCCTGCCAGGCCCCGCCCACAGCCCCTGAAAGGCCCCGCCCACAGCCCCTGCCAGGCCCCGCCCACAGCCCCTGAAAGGCCCCGCCCACAGCCCCTGAAAGGCCCCGCCCACAGCCCCTGCCAGGCCCCGCCCACCAGCCCCTGCCAGGCCGCTCCTTAGGACCTGTGGCCACCTGACCTCCTGACCTTTCAGGCTGCATTTTCCTGGCACTGGGCTCCTGGCTCACACCCCCTCCCCCCCCCCCACAACCGTGGCCCACGGGCGGCTCAGGGTGTAGAACCCCATCTGGCCTCGCGGGCCTGTGGTGGAGCCTGGTGCACGCGTGTTGAGCGAGCCGCTCCCGAGCAGAGTGTCTCCCGTTCGCCCGCCCTCGCGTGCCCCCTGCGTGTCCTGGGTGGGGTGCGCGTTCCCCTGCGGGCTGTTTGCACGCGTGCCTCCCCCGCACGCACACTTACCCGCTTGTCTCGTGCTTGTAGTCTCCATGCAAACGTTTTCCGTTCTGAATTCAGATGGTGCCTCAGCCCCTTCGCTGGACACGCAGCCTCAAGGCGACGAGGAAGGTGAGGGGGGGCGGGCCTGGGGGTCACATGGGGGCGGGCCTGGGGGGTCACATGGGGGCGGGGGGGGCGCTGCTGTGGGTGTTCACCCCACGCTGTGAGCACCTGTCCCTCCTGGATTTGAGGGCTGCCACGAGGTGTCTTCTTACTCACACTGTGCGCTGAAGTTCTGAAACGCGGGTAATATACAACATGTTTCGAAAGAGCACGATGGCGTGTGGCGCTGTCCCTGCTCACATGTCACACTCCCGCATCGTGTTCACGCCGTGGGGCCCGGGACACGCTCTGCCCCTGCAGTCACGTGGGGCTGGGTTTCCCATGCTCGGCCGCTCCCGCACCGTCTGGGGTGTTTGCCGTGCGTCCCACGTCTTCAGGTCAAAGGTGTCAGGGTGTGAAGACAAAATACGAGGGATGCAGGTAAATGAGTGAGAGCGAAGGTGGAATTGCATGGTGCTCTGCAGACAATAACTTCAATAAGTAATAGTAACACCCAACGTTGGCATGGCCTGAGGCTCCCGTGTGCCCTGCGGCACGGCCCCCAAGCCCCCAGAACCCCGTGCCACAGGCGAGAACACGGAACTTGTCCGAGGTCAGGAGGCCAGCGCCTGGCCAAGGGGGCTGGACTGGCTGGTCAGCTCCCGGGAGGTTCTCAGGCCGTGACGTGACGGACCAGCCTTCGAATACTCCTTCATGCTTGTTAACCAAGTGCCCACGACACGCACTCCCAAAACGCTTTGCACGGGAATCACGTCTCACACACCCACTCGGTACCGGGCCGTTCCGCTGAGCGCGCACCGCACGCCGTGTGAATGTCCGTCTGGACCTCACGGACGGTTCGGACAAAGCCCGCGTCTGCACGTGAGGCCTGTCTGGATTCTCACGACGTTTGTTTATACTTTTGGATGAAGAGAGAGAAAAAATGTTCTGAAAATTCTAAACGTACACGATGATTTCTTGCTGCCTCGTGCGCAGAATTATTTCATAACTCTTTAAACACGTACAATGTGCATTCATTTATTGTATCGATCTTTTTGGCTCCAAGGCTGCCTGCTGAAATCTTTGAGAGGCTGTGTTTTCACGATGAACTAAAAATGACGGTCCCTCCGTTTTGCTTTGTCAGATATTGCCTCGCGCTACCCGACGCTGTGGACGGAACAAGTTAAAAGCCGACAGAACAAAACCAACAAGCATTCAGGTAAAAGGGCCCGCGCCCCTGGCTCTGTTTCCTCGAGGGGGAGTGTGGACGGCATGTGTTTCCTTGGTTACGGCGTGAGCACCGGACTCTGTAGTTCAGACGTTGGTGTTTTTAGGACGTTTTCTAGTCTCTACAAGGTTTCTCCGTAGGTGCCAAGCAAACGACAGCTTCGGATGAAAATGGAAATGTTGGTAATAAGTGTGTGTTTTTGACCGAGTACCAGGGATATCGAAACACTTGACTAATTTAATTCAGAATCCTCGAAACTGCGTGATGGCTTTGCTATGAATCGACAGACTTTACCCTTTTAAAAATATATATATTTTATTATTGATTTCAGAGAGGAAGGGAGAGAGGGAGAAACATCCATGATGAGAGAGAATCACGGATCGGCTGCCTCCTGCAACGCCCCCCAACTGGGGATCGAGCCCACAACCCGGGCCTGTGCCCTGACCAGGAATCAGAACCATGACCTCCTGGTTCGTAAGTCGATGCTCAGCCAGGGAGCCGCGCCGGCGGGCCAGACTTTACCTTTGAACCTGACATTGGACATTGGAGATGGGTGTGGGCTGCCGCGTGTCTGGTCCGTGACCCGCTGTCCATGAGAACCAACCGTGTCTGTGTGTCCCCGCGCTGTCTGAGCCTGCACGGCTCCCTCGCCCTCCTGGTGAGCCTCCCTCCGCTTCTCACCGAGAGGACGCCGCGTCCCAGGGCTAAGTGTCCGCAGCCCGAATTTCCGTGGTCGATTTCGAGGGAATATCGTGGACCTTCACACGCAGCCTTTGCATTAGAACCTCGTCACATGGGGCTCCCGGCTCTCCCCCAAAGCGTGTTTTAACACCCGTGTATGTGTGACGTTCGCAAGTCTTACCGACGTTTGGAGGACAGAGTGGTTTGATCGCCGCGTGGACCTGTACACTGTCAATTCCACGTGCCCACTGCCCGGCCACGTGCCCGGTGCCCAGTGAAGGCGGGGGTCCTGGAGGGACCTGGTGGGGGAGCTGTGGTGGCTCAGTGACTGTGAGGAGGGCAGGTCCCTCCGGGCTGGGGGCTCCCCCACAGGCCTGGGCAGTGTGTGGCGGGGCGGGGGAGGGGGACAGAGTGGCGTTGGCAGGGGAGGGGGGCGGAAGAGCGTGGCGAGCTCTGCACAGACGGCGCCTGCCTGTCCATCTTCTGAGTCGGGGGATACCTGAAGGGACTCTGCCGCCCATTAGCGTGGCCCCGTTTCTCAGTTGAGTCCTGCACCCCGACACGCGGACGCTGATGTACCCCCAGGCGTCGATGCTGCCACGGAGGGAGGTGGGACTCGGGCCTGCGGGGCCACTGTCCAGGGGCCGTGGGCAGCGGGGGGTCCTCGCCAGGCGCCCTCTGCCCTGCTCTGGGTAAACTGAGGCACTGGCTTTTCTGTGTGGAGGACTACATGTTGGTGCTCCCCCTGCTGCCTTCGTCACATCAGCTCTGATCTCGGGGGGGGGGGTGTCTGACGGTCTGGGGGGGTCTGTCTGAGGATCGCTGTGTGACGCCCCCCGGAGTCCTTGCGGCTGACAGCTATGCACAGGGGCCGCTCCCCCACCCGCTCCCCGTCGCCCAGGCTGCCACGCCTGGGCCAGCCGAGAGGGTGCCGACAGGGGCCGCGCCCAGCCCTGGGCCGGCGGGTGTGGCCACAGCACAGGCCACTGGGCCCCCGGGCTTACCTAGGGCTTCGGGGGAGGGGCGGCTCGCAGACGCGCGGAGTCTGGGCCACCGGCCATGTGTCTCGTTACTTATTTCAAATCTGAGGTCGGTGATCCTCTAGGGCCGTGGTCGGCAAACTGCGGCTCGAGAGCCACAGGCGGCTCTCCGGCCCCTTGAGTGTGGCTCTTCCACAAAATACCACGGCCTTGGTATTTTGGTTTAAGGTTAAAACGTTTGGCTCTCAAAAGAAATTTCAGTCGTTGTACTGTTGATATTTGGCTGTTGACTAATGAGTTTGCCGACCACTGCCTAGTGCGTCTGCTTTCTGTCTCGGCCCGTGGCTCTCCCACATCCCGTGCGGGGCATCGGGCCGACCTTCCGAGACCCACGGGGGTGGGGCTGGGGCCACGGACCCCCCTCCCCAGGCTCACAAGGGCCCGCCCCCGAGTGCTCATGCCTGTGATGGGCTCCCCCCTCCCTCCCTGGGATAAAAGGATTCCTCCCTCCCGCCCCACCCCCGGACCCAGAGACCGGCTCCGTCCATCCCACCACCTCCTGCTTGTGATGTTCCCGGCTTTATGGGCTCTGCCTTCCCGGCGAGGACGGCTTTGTTTTATTGCACGTTAAGCTCAGCGCCAAGAGATAGTCATCTTCTGATTCTGCTCTCAGTCCTGGCAAACGGCATTCCCTGGGGAAGAGTCAGCCGATGCTGTGTTCTTTGTGGGTTTCTAAGTTTTAAAATATTATCCCCCATTCTTTAATTTCATGTTTTAAACGCAGGCTTGCAAAAACATCAAATACCAGCGAGACTCTTAAGTTATAAAGTTTTGGTCATTTGAAGAGATTAAAATACGGGAAAAAATGCAAATAGCTCCTTTTAAATGTGGACTGAAAAAGTGAATTCTGCGAAAATATTCATCTACCTAAAAATGTGCTGAATTTCCCCAGTCTTCCTAACTGTGAAGGGGTTTTTTCTTCATATCAGATGGAATTCTTAGATTTCAGTGTCCAAACTTTGCTTCTATAACTGGGCTTCCACTTACTTCCCTCTATTTTTTTTAAATGTTTTTATTGATTTCAGAGAGGAAGGGAGAGAGAGATGGAAACATCAGTGCTGAGAGAGAATCAGACGAGCTGCCTCCCGCACGCCCCCCACTGGGGATCCAGGCCACGACCCGGGCACATGCCCCGACCGGGAATCCAACCTGGGGCCAGGGCTCTTCCTGGTCTTGTCATGGCACGTTGGCCCATTTCTTTTCATCGCCGAGTCCTTTCCGTGGTCTGAGGGCCCGCCGTCCCTGAAGGACACTCTGGTTGCCTCCAAGTCCGGGCAATGGTGGCTGGAGCTGCTGTACACGTCCACGTGCAGGTCTCACTTGAACCTAAGTTTCCACCTGTTTCGGGGAACACCACGGAGGCCATTGCTGGGCCTGAGCCTGTGCCGCTTTGTCAGGAATGGCCCCGCTGCCTTCCAGGTGGCCGCCCAATTGCTCGCCCGCCAGCCCAGGGATGCCTCCGTCCGCGGGGCCTGGGAAGTGACAGGAGGCCGCGGGGCCGTGGGAAGTGACAGGAGGACGCGGGGCCCGGGAAGTGACAGGAGGCCACGGGGCCCGGGAAGTGACAGGAGGCCACGGGGCCCGGGAAGTGACAGGAGGACACGGGGCCCGGGAAGTGACAGGAGGACACGGGGCCCGGGAAGTGACAGGAGGCCACAGGGCCCGGGAAGTGGCAGGAGGCCACAGGGCCCGGGAAGTGGCAGGAGGCCACAGGGCCCAGGAAGTGACAGGAGGCCACAGGGCCCAGGAAGTGGCAGGAGGCCACAGGGCCCAGGAAGTGACAGGAGGCCACAGGGCCCAGGAAGTGGCAGGAGGCCACAGGGCCCAGGAAGTGACAGGAGGCCACAGGGCCCAGGAAGTGACAGGAGGCCACAGGGCCCAGGAAGTGGCAGGAGGACGCGGGGCCCAGGAAGTGGCAGGAGGCCACAGGGCCCGGGAAGTGACAGGAGGACGCGGGGCCCAGGAAGTGGCAGGAGGCCACAGGGCCCAGGAAGTGGCAGGAGGCCACAGGGCCCAGGAAGTGACAGGAGGCCACAGGGCCCAGGAAGTGGCAGGAGGCCACGGGGCCCAGGAAGTGACAGGAGGACGCGGGGCCCAGGAAGTGGCAGGAGGCCACGGGGCCCAGGAAGTGACAGGAGGACGCGGGGCCCAGGAAGTGGCAGGAGGCCACGGGGCCCAGGAAGTGACAGGAGGACGCGGGGCCCAGGAAGTGGCAGGAGGCCACAGGGCCCAGGAAGTGACAGGAGGACGCGGGGTCCGGGAAGTGACAGGAGGCCGCGGGGCCCAGGAAGTGACAGGAGGACGCGGGGTCCGGGAAGTGGCAGGAGGCCACAGGGCCCAGGAAGTGACAGGAGGACGCGGGGCCCAGGAAGTGACAGGAGGACGCGGGGCCCAGGAAGTGACAGGAGGCCACGGGGCCCAGGAAGTGACAGGAGGACGCGGGGTCCGGGAAGTGACAGGAGGCCGCGGGGCCCAGGAAGTGACAGGAGGACGCGGGGCCCAGGAAGTGACAGGAGGACGCGGGGCCCAGGAAGTGACAGGAGGACGCGGGGCCCAGGAAGTGACAGGAGGACGCGGGGCCCAGGAAGTGACAGGAGGACGCGGGGCCCAGGAAGTGACAGGAGGACGCGGGGTCCGGGAAGTGACAGGAGGCCGCGGGGCCCAGGAAGTGACAGGAGGACACGGGGCCCGGGAAGTGACAGGAGGACACGGGGCCCGGGAAGTGACAGGAGGCCACGGGGCCCGGGAAGTGACAGGAGGCCACGGGGTCCGGGAAGTGACAGGAGGACGCGGGGCCCGGGAAGTGGCAGGAGGCCGCGGGGCCCGGGAAGTGACAGGAGGCCGCGGGGCCCGGGAAGTGACAGGAGGACACGGGGCCCGGGAAGTGGCAGGAGGCCGCGGGGCCCGGGAAGTGACAGGAGGCCGCGGGGTCCGGGAAGTGACAGGAGGCCACGGGGCCCGGGAAGTGGCAGGAGGCCACGGGGTCCGGGAAGTGACAGGAGGCCACGGGGCCCGGGAAGTGACAGGAGGCCGCGGGGCCCGGGAAGTGACAGGAGGCCACGGGGCCCGGGAAGTGACAGGAGGACACGGGGCCCGGGAAGTGACAGGAGGACGCGGGGCCCGGGAAGTGGCAGGAGGACACGGGGCCCGGGAAGTGACAGGAGGCCGCGGGGCCCGGGAAGTGACAGGAGGCCACGGGGCTGTGGGAAGTGACAGGAGGCCGCGGGGCCCGGGAAGTGACAGGAGGCCACGGGGCCCGGACACCCCGGAAGGAGCGAGGTTACGGCGTGGCTCCTGCCCGCCTCCGCTGGGGAAGTGGGGGCTCTCGCTCAGGGCCGCTCCTGGGCCCTGCGTTTCAGGGGGTGATGGGCGTGTGAGGCCACGTGACGGGAGGCAGGTGGACCCTCATCGCCAGCCCGGATCCGCCCTGACCTCCGTGCGGGTCGCACAGCCCCCGTCCTCTGGCTCCAGCGTCCGGGCGGGGGGCGGGGGCTCCTGCTCCCCGTCAGACGGCCCCAGCTCCTCAGCGTGTCTGGGCGCACAGGACGGCCGCCGCACAGACCGGTCCCAGCGCTGCCTTATTAGGCGACGCGCGTGGTGCCAGACTCGCCGTGTCCTGAGCTTGGGAGCGGCACAAGGTAAATATTTAGAATCCACTCTGTTTGAACATTCCTGCCAAACGCCTCTGCAGCTCCCTCCCCAGCAGGAGGGGGCTCTGCCTTCAGGTCGGCGGGAGGTGGCCGGCCCTGGGCAGCGGGCTGAGCAGGCTGTGGCCGCGCTGGCCTCCTGGGGGCCGCTGACCGCAGGGCCGACCGCAGGGCTCGGTCTGCACTCCACTTTTAAACCCAGTTCTTCTGTGACTTAAATATCACAGCAGATGACACAGTGGGCATTAGACGTGGGACAGGGTTCCCTCAACAGGACGGGGTCCCCCCAGTGGGACGGGGTCCCTTCTGCAGGACGGGCCCCCCAGCAGGACGCCTCCGCCCCCCCCCCCCCAGCAGCCACCAAGGCCCACAGGATGCAGGCCAACCGCCTTCTCCCCGAGGAGGAGGGGGAGGAGGAGGAGGAGGAGGAGGAGGAGGACTGTGTCCCGGGTTTGGGTGTCTTTGTGACGGGAGGCAGGCCAAGCAGGGGGTCTGGCCTGACCGAGGAAGCAAACCAGCTACAAACGTGGGGGTCACCAGCTCGGGGAGCAGCAGTCTGGGGGGCGGGGAGGCTGGTTGCTGGGACGGCCCCAGCTGGGGCTCCATCGGACGCACACGGCCCTCCAGTGGGCGGCTCCCCTGTAACCCTGGAGGCTTACCCGCCTCTGTGATTAGGGCGCCACTGTCTTCGGATCACTCGGTGACGGGTCAGGGCTCCCGCCTCTGGCTCGGAGGGACGGCTGTCATTCCCTGATGGTGACGCTCTCGCAACCGCCGAGCAAACCCAGCGTCTGTCCGCCTGTTGGCAGCACACTGCCGCCCACCAGCCGTCAGCGGGTCAGCTCGCGGTGGTGCCCGGCCTCGACCTCGGGCCTGGGTCCCGAGGCGGCCCCCGCGGCTCAGTCCAGCCCGGGCCGGGCTCCCAGACTGGGTTCCTCGGGACCAGCGTCTCGGAGCCGAGGGAGGGAGGCCGAGGGCCGTGTGGAACAGCCTGGCGCCCGGAGTGCGGGTCGCCCCGTCCTGTGAGCTGAGCCGGCCAGAGGCTGGGCCCGGAGGCGGCTGCCCGAGGTCACCCCGAGCCACCGAGTCAGGCTTCCCGGGCGGGGCCCCGAGACGGGGGGGGTGTGCATCAGCTCTGGGTGACACCGTGCGAAAGGCCTTCACCCCCACCCCCGCGCCCTCAGACGGGCAGTGTGGGGCCACCCTGCACGGGGTCAGGGGTGAGGGTCGCGTGGGGCCGGTGCGGCTCAGGAGTGAGGGCAGGTAGTGGGGTGGCTCAGCCACCTGTGGGCCGGGAGTCTGAGTTCCGGGGAGTGGTCAGCCCCGTGCCCGCTGGACTCGCCCTTGGTGGCTGTGGGCGGCTGACGAGTGAGCGCTCGTGTGCTTAGATGCCGGGAGGTGCGGCAGAAACGGGGCCTCGCTCTCTGTAGGGTCTGTCCCGTCGGAGCAGCCTGGTCCCCGAGCCCTTCCTGCTGCCGCTTGAGTTGGTCCGTCCGTCCGTCCGTCCGCTCCCAACTCCTCCTTGCAGACCCGGCACCGCCTTCTCTTCAGGCTCGCAGCAAGCGGCGCGTGCGTCTCAGCGACCACAGGCGGCCGCACGCGATCCCCCGGGGAGCAGGTGCGGGCGCTGAGCGTGGACTAGGCTTCGGGGGGCCGTGAGCCGTGGCCGGGAGGGCCCGGGAGGGGGTGGCTGGGTGTGAGCTGCTCAGGATGTGGTGCTGGAGGGACTGGGGGTGCCTGGGGGGCTCGTGGCCCCAGGCCCTGGTTGGGGACCGTGACTGCGGAGGGGGGAGAGGAGGGGGTTTTGGAGGCGCCGTGGAGAACGGCTCCGTGTGGAGGCTGTTTGAAAACGGAATCATCGTTCCCATTAGAAGTCATGGAAACAGGATTAACCCGCCCAGACCCCGGAGGATCGAGTGTTACCCTTTCTCATGTACAGTGCTTGTCTGTTGTGCTGTCTCCTCTTACCTAATAATAGACAAACATGTAAATTGACCATACCTCCGCTACGCCCACAGCCAATCAGAGTGAGTATGCAAATTAGAAGGCCAAAGATGTCGGCCACCCAGATGCTCCAGGCATGGAGTGGCCAGGCGGGGCAGGACGCCTGCTATGAGAGGGAGGGCGGGGGGCGAAGGGATCTACAGGAGCAGAGTGCCGCAGCGAAGACAAGACGGCAGACTCTGGCCGGAGCAAAGGCCTGGGTCCCGGGTGCCGGAGGAAAACCGGTGCTGGAAGCCAAGGGAAGGAAGGCCTCTGGCATGAATCTCTCCGTGCAACGGGCCTCTGGTCTATAAATAAAGACTCTCAAGACAGAGGAACGTGACGTCTAACAGGAGGAAATGCGCTCACAGCGGGACAGGGAAATGTGGTGGTAAAGCAGCAACTGAAGAAGAAACACGGAATGCCCCGCAGCTTGGAGCTGCGAACGCGTCAGCGGGGAGGACTCACTCGCGCACCCCGTCCGGTGTTGCCTGAGACGTGGCTGACCACACAGGCTCAGCGTGAGGGGCTGTCGGGTGGAGAGGGGACTGTTCGGGATGGGAGACGGCTGAGACGCCAGCGGGACTGGGATTGCGTGTCCCTGAGAAGCGGGAGTTCCCACAGGAGCGGTTTACCGAACCCAACGGCAGAGGTAACGGCTCATCGGCCAGACGTTTACAGGAACCACGCGGCTCCTCTGACGCGGCTCCTCTGACGCGGCCGGAGCACCTCGCGAGTTCACCCTCTCGCAGAGTCTACGAGCCGGCGGGCGCAGTCAGCGGGCTCTCCTAGGCGGAGCCTTCACGCGTGACCGATTGTCCTCCGGGCCGGTTCACGGCTTCCCCGGGGGGATGTCCGGGGCCCAGCGTGTCCTTGGAGAAGCGGGACAACGCCTGTGCCCAGAGGGTCACCCCATAAGCCCTGCCACTGGCAGAGCTTCGCGAGAGGGCCAGGCGAGGGGTGAGGTCAGCGATGCGTTCCCAGGCAGCCGCGGGGAGCGTGTCGCCGCTGCGGGGGACGTGTTGCCGCCGCCGCCGCCGCGGTCACAGCTGCGTCTGCAAACACTCAGCTCAGCCCTCGGCTTCCTCGCGGGGTCTCACGTCCTCGCTGGCCGTTCCCAGTCCCCGTCGGAGCGAAAGCCTCTCCTTTAAGACACCGGGTGACGCAGGGACAGGCTGTGTGTGTGTCTATTTTTTAAAATACGTTTTTATTGGGTTTTTAGAGAGAGAGGAAGGGAGAAGGACAGAGCGAGAGAAACATCGATGAGAGAATCACGGATCGGCTGCCTCCTGCATGTCCCCCACTGGGGCCAAGCCCACCAGCCGGGCATGTGCCCTGACCAGGAGTCGAGCCAGCAACCTTTAGGTTCATGGGTTGATGCTCAGCCACCGAGCCACGCCGGCCGGGCGGCTCACGTACCTGATTGCTGAGCGAGGTCATGCGCTGGCGAAGGACTTGGAGGAGGCAGTCAGGGTGAGCCAGCGCCCGCCCGGGGGTGGCGTTCCCAGGACGCAGCGGCCGCTGCCTGTGTGAGTGAGGGGCGAGCCGCCTGCGGGAACCCGCGGGGCTGGGCCAACACGCCAGCCCCTAGCTCGGCCCGACACCGCGCCCCTCCGCCCGTGTCTGTCCAGAGCACGAGCCAGCTGAGTATCCGTGTCACGAAGACCGAACGCCCCGTCCGTGTCAGACTCTGCGGGGTCAGAACTCTGCATGGAAAGTTCTTAACTTACAGACCAAAAGGAAATCCGGTTCTGGGTAAGGGAAGCCACAGGGGGGGTGTTGGCTGAGACTGCGGCCTCAGACTGCGGCTCCCAGGGTCCCGGAGTGGCCCCGGTCCAGACACTCTTGGAGATCAGCGCCTTCGCACCCCAGGCGAGAGCGTCCACGTGGCCATGCCCGCGTGGCCCTCTGCAGGCTGAGCGGGGCCCCGTCACGGGCCAGAGCGCTCCTGAGGAACGGACCGCCCGCGCCCACCCGGGTCTTCCCGCACCCCTCGCTCAGGCAGCGCGGTGAGCACCCGCCGTGAGATGGTACTGACCCGACGGGTCGGCCTGGACGGACAGGCTCTCGCTTCCACTCGCTCGTGGCCCCCCTCCCCCGGAGGCCGCGGTCAGCGGGGAGGGGGCCGCCGGGACGTCGGAGAACCTGAAAGGCCCCACTGGTTCCTCTTCTCCCAGGATGCCCGCGGTAAAACATGCCCGCACAGGCGGGTAGCGGCACGGAGAGCGGGGGCGGGAGCGGGGGCGACACGTGCAGGTGGCACTAAGCAACGCCGCGCCTGCCATTGGAGCCAGCCTTCCTCTGCGCCCTCCAGGCCTGGCGGCTCTTCTGTGCCGCTCCACACGCTGCCCGCTTCGGCCGCACCCCCCGCGCCCAGCCCTCGCCAATGGCGGCCGCTGGCGAACCTTCAGTTAAAAGGCAAAAGCAGACGGAAGAGCGAAACCTTCTTCCAGGGACTTGAACCGTATTTTTAAACAGACTCTTACTTCATTGGTCTTTGGTTTTTCAGATTTTGAGCTTAGAGTTTCTTTTCTTATTTCTGTGTTTTCAACAGTAAACAATGATGCCCTCAGCTCATGTGCAGAGGAACCTGCAGTGTGTGTGTATAAGTGTGTGCATGTGTGTGTGTGTGTGTGAGTGAGTGTGATATGTGTGTGCACATGTGCACCGTGCAGGGTCTTTTATACAAGCTGTGCTCACCAGCAGAGGGTAACATGTTACCTTCTGTGTATTAAGCATGTTGCACTATGTGACCGTGTAGAGGGGGAGTCTGTGTGAGGGCCCTGCTCCAGGAGGGTCTCTGTGTAGTCAAGTTTCCTGACTCGGAGTTTTCACACGTGCCCCAGCTGTCCGCATCTGTGTGCAGGGCTGTGTGCGGGGCCATGTGTGGGGTGTGTGTAGGCTGTGTGTGGGGCGTGTGTGGGGTGTGTGCAGGGCCATGTGCACGTCTGTGTGTGGGGCATGTGCGGGACTGTGTGCGGGGGTGTGGGGGACGTGTGCGGCGTGTGTGGAGGGCCGTGTGTGGGTGTGTGGAGGGCTGTGTGCAGGGTGTGTGGAGGGCTGTGTGCGGGGTGTGGGGGGCGTGTGCGGCGTGTGTACGGGGTGTGTGCAGGACTGTGTACGGGGTGTGGAGGGCTGTGTGCGGGGTGTGTGGAGGGCTGTGTGCAGGGTGTGTGGAGGGCTGTGTGCGGGATGTGGGGGGCGTGTGCGGCGTGTGTAAGGAGTGTGTGGAGGACTGTGTGCGGGGTGTGGGGGACCGTGTGTGGCGTGTGTACGGGGCATGTGCGGGACTGTGTGCGGGGGTGTGGGGGACGTGTGCGGCGTGTGTGGAGGGCTGTGTGCGGGGTGTGTGGGGGGCGTGTGCGGCGTGTGTACGGGGGTGTGCGGGCTGCGTGCCCGTCCTGGCGCACTCACCCCTCGCCCTCGCCCTAGCGTCCTCGTGCGACCAGGAGCAGCAGTCGGCGCTGGAGGAGGCCCGGCAGCCGCGCAACGACAACGTGGTGATCCCCGAGTGCGCGCACGGCGGCCTCTACAAGCCGGTGCAGTGCCACCCGAGCACGGGCTACTGCTGGTGCGTGCTGGTGGACACGGGACGCCCCATCCCCGGCACCTCCACCAGGTGAGCCTGGGCGGGGGGGGCGGGGGGACCCCACACTTCCCACCGCACCCAGCCTGCCCCCCGCTCCGTGCTTCGCGGCCATGGAAGCAGTGGCCTTGGCCAAGGGGACGGGGAACTGTCCTCGGAAGGTGACGGGGCAGCGTGGCCTCGTGCGGGGGGTGGGGGGGAGCGTGGAGAGCCCTCTGCTGTCGGGGGTGGCGGGGGCCGGGGAGTGTGGGGGAGGGTCCCGGTGTCGGCCGAGGAGCCAGCGTTTCACACGCTGAGGGAGCCGCCTCCGAGGGCTTTCTGGCCATGAAACCCGTGTCCCCACGGCTCCCACTCGGAAGGACGGGCTCAGGGCCAGGCCGGGCCCAGACACAGGCCTGTGAGCTGGGGTGTCAGCCAGCACTTCCTGCCGCCGCCCGGGGGTCACAGCCGGGGGTCACGGCCTCGCTCACAGAAGCTCCCGTGGTTAAAGGGTTCTGCAGCTTTCGCTCTATGCCTCGAGCTCGATTTTCCACGTTTGTACACAAGAAGCTGACACATGTATCGAAGTTCGCCAGGTGCTACCACTAAGCCACGGCTCACCTTGGGGTCTGGCGAGCGTGTCAGCCTTCCTGCGGGACGTCCCCGACTGACCCCACGTGACCCTGTCCCCTTTCCATCCCCGACTGACCCCACGTGACCCTGTCCCCTTTCCATCCCCGACTGACCCCACGTGACCCCGTCCCCTTTCCATCCCCGACTGACCCCACGTGACCCCGTCCCCTTTCCATCCCCGACTGACCCCACGTGACCCCGTCCCCTTTCCATCCCCGACTGACCCCACGTGACCCTGTCCCCTTTCCATCCCCGACTGACCCCACGTGACCCTGGCACCGTGAGGGGGACACACAGCAGGCACCTCCCGCAGCCAGGGTTGGGGGACCGCTGACAAGATGCCGTCAGCACGCCTGGCCCGCTGTCCGTCCGTCCGTCCGTCCGTCTGTGAGATCATCTCCCGGGTGCTCAGCTTTGGGACTCAGAGGAGCTGCGACTCGTTCAGGCTGGGCTGTGGTGGCCAGTGCGTCCCCAACCCAGCCACGGGGACAACGTAAACCCCCCCCCCCCCCATGGCTCACGGCGCCCGGCACAGCGGCGCCCACCAGAGCTCGCCCTCCGGGGCCCCTGGCCAGCTCAGCGCGGGGCCTTCGCGGGTTCGCTGTGAGATGTGGTTCCGGTCACATGCCGTCCCCTGAGAACCCGGGGAAGCAGCCTTTCTGCACACTGAACGCGGCCTGTGCCTGTGTTTGAGCTGGGCCTGGCGCCCGGCCCAGCTGTCCTCCGAGGGAGTGGCTGCAGGCGCGGTCCAGGCCCAGCCCAGAGGCAGCCTCAGCCTCAGCCTGAGCTGCTCCCGCCGCCCAGGGAGGCCATCGGCACTCAGTGCTGTCCCTGCAGGTCCCTCTGGCCTTCCGTCACCCGCAGTGAATCGCCCCTTCTTCCCGCCCCCTCCTCCCTTCCCTGCCCCCACGCCCTCCCCGCCCCCTTCCCACTCCCTCCCCACGCCTTCCCTACCCGGCCCCCACTCCCTTCCCTGCCCCCACGCCCTCCCCGCCCCCTTCCCACTCCCTCCCCACGCCTTCCCTACCCGGCCCCCACTCCCTTCCCTGCCCCCACGCCCTCCCCGCCCCTCGCCCGCCCTGCCCCATCTCGGAGGGCAGTGTCAGCAGTGGCAGTGCCTCAGCCATCCCTGCTCTGCCTGCAGGCGAGGCCCCTCCCTGCCTCCGAGTTCCCGGAGACACATCAGGTCAGGGCGGCCTGCTGTTACCATCACCGTTCACCTGTCATTCCTCGTCATGATGCTCAGCACATCCCACCCTCTAGGCTCCGAGGAAACAGCGCTGAGCTGGCAGAGGTGCCTCCTCTCTGGGCTCGACCTCCTGCTGGCGAAGGGCAGGGGCGGCCACGGGGCTGCCTCCGTGCAGCCAGTCACGCCCCCTGCCTCCAGGTGACCAGCTGACACTCAGCGTCCAGTTCCAGGACATGGTTTTTAAATATGTATTTTTATTGATGTCAGAGAGGAAGGGAGAAGGAGAGAGAGAGAAACATCAGTGATGAGAGAGACGCCTTGATCGCTGCCTCCTGCACGCCTCCCCCTGGGGATTGAGCCCACAGCCCGGGCTTGTGCCCTGAACGGGAATCGAACCCTGACCTCCTGGTTCACGGGTCGATGAGCCATGTGGCCGGGCAGGACACGATTTAACAAGCCGTGTGCTCTCTGCTCCGTGGCGTGTGCGTCGCCTGCAGCCGTGACGAGACCTGTGCCCTCCGACGGCAGCAGAGCCTCCCCAGCCTCCCGCCCCCGGGCCCCCACCCCAACGGGCCAGCAGGGGTCCTGCGCGGGGACCAGTGAGAAAGGGAAGAAACCCCCGTTCAGAGCCCTGGCCCACTGACCGCCCTGCCCCCCGCGTAGGTACGAGCAGCCGAAATGCGACAACACGGCCAGGGCGCACCCCACCAAAGCCCGGGACCTCTACAAGGGCCGCCAGCTGCAGGGTAAGTGGGCGCGGGGGGCGGGGGGGGGGGGAAGGACCGACACTCAGAGCTTCTTGGAGGCAGCTCCGTGCCCAGGGGCGGGGCGGGGTCCTCAGGGCAGCCGGTCCCCACGTCCCCATCGTCCCCATCGTCCCCTCCCGAGGGGCCTGCTGGCGGCAGGGAGGGCGGAGACTCCGGTGTCGGTGGTGGCGGAGACGCTGTCCGCGGGGCACCACGTCTGTCCGCCTCGGAACGTCTCGGCGGGACCCTCCCCCTGAGCTTCGGGATCGCTTCTGCCGAAGAGAGCGGGCCGTCCACGTCGTCTCTGAGGTCCTTTTAGAGGAATCTTCACGTTGAGAGTTACAGGCTGTCCCCTCCTTCCCCCATTGCCCTCCCCCCGGTTCCCGCCCCACCGGCCTTCACCACCGATTGTCTGTGTCCATAGGTCATGCACACACGTGCACACACACACACACACACACACATACATGCACACACACACATGCACGCACACACAAGGTCTTTGGTTAGCTCCTCCCCTCCGCCCTCTGAGATCCGTCAGTCGGTTCCATGTGTCCACGCCTCTGATTCTAGTTTATTCATCAGCTTGTTTTGTTCTTTAGATTCTTTGTTCATTTATTTTGATTTTTAGATTCAACTGTTGACAGATGCGTATTTACTGCCATTTTATTGTCCGTATTTTTTAAAATCTTTCTTCTTCTCCTTCATCCTCACAAAGACCCTTCCACGTTCCCGTGGTCCACGTTCCCGTGGTCCTGGTTGGTGGTGACGGGCCCCGTGAGTGTCTCTTGTCCGTGAAGCGCGTTATCTGCCTTCAGTGCTGAATGTGCTTTGCTGGACAGAGGAAGGACACGGCGGCTCCGGGCCCAGGGTTCGGTTCCGGGAACCCGGGTCCGTCTGCATCGGGCGAGCGGGATCGCTGAGGCCTCTGTGCGCGGCGCTGAGGCTGGGAGCGGGACCTCAGAACAGCCAAAAGCCGTGCGTGAAGGGGTGTCACGGGTTCTCTCACCGAAAAGCCGCGTGTCGGTGCTGCACCCCCAGGAGCGGGCGGGGCTGACCGTGGCCGCGGGGGTGAGGCCGGGCCCGGCGACCCGGCAGGGTCAGCGGCTGGACCGCGCGGAGGAGTGGACGGCGTCAGAGAGCGTGCTGCCGTTTTCTTTTGTTTTTATCTCCTTCTCCCTTTACACCCCTCAGGCTGCGCACCTTCGAGCGGAGCCGCCTCCGCAGCCCCCAGGGCGGGAGCGCGCCTTCGGTCTGGGTTCACACGCAGGCGGGCAGGGCCCGTTTAGAACCACGTGTGGGTCTTGCATGGTCTGCGCTGTGGCCGATAAAGCGGGTTTTAGATTCTGCGTGTCACGGTGGTTCCTGCTTGTCCACGAGGGTAGAGGCCGAGCGCAGCCACAGGCACGGCCACGGCTCTCACGCACTCACAGGCCTCCGTCCGGCGGCGACGCGGGCGCTGGGCACACGGAGGGGCCGGGGAGCAGGGGCCGGCGGCAGACGCGGACACGGCCGCCCCTGCCCTGCCTTCCCAGCCCTCCTGTCTCCGTCGATCTCCCGCTCCGCGTGTAGCCTCTTCCTCTGGAGGTGGATCAGGCGTCTGCGGGACGTGATGTTTGTCACACGCTGTTGGGCTCAGCACGGGGTCCGTGAATCCGGCCTCTTTCGGCATCGGGGGCGGGGGGCGGCCCGAAGGTGCGCACACCGTGCAGACTCCTCCCTGAGCGCCTTCTGCGCACCTGGCGGCGTCTGCCCCTCAGTCGGTGCTCCCTGTGTCCGCCACCGGCAGGCCGTGGGCTCCCTGCCTCCATCGCCGGGAAACCCCCGCCTCCCTCAGGTCGGCATTTGGTGGAGGATAGTTTTCTCTACGGGAAACAGCGACTCCGGCCTGCGCTCGGCGCCCGGAGAGCCGCCGCGAACGCTTGCGGGTCTCGCTCACGTCTCAGGGTCTGTCTCTGTCCCGACGGGGCCCAGAGCCTTGATGTTTTTGGTCAAAGGAGACGCACTGTCCCCGCATCGGCCTGCACGCTGAGGAGGGTCCCCTGGACGTCAGGCGTTGGGGAGGCCGTGGGGCCTGTGTCCGCGGCGAGCGAGCGAGCGGGCGGGAGCTCTCGCCATGGAACCCAGCACGGACGGACGGCGACGCCAGGACCCTGACCAAAGGCCCGGGTGGGGTTCGTCTTGTGGGGACAGCTGTCGTAGGGAGGGGGCCCTGTCAGGGCTGCTTGTCTGAGTGTCAGATGGGCCTTTAGAGAGAGAGCATCCAGGGAGGGCGCTGTGGGGAGGGCCTGTCCCCGCTGAAACCCCACCGCACCCTGCCCTGGAGACGGGGGGACGAGGGGGGGACGGGGGGGACCCCACCCCACCCTGCCCTGGAGACGGGGGGATGAGGGGGGGATGAGGGGGGGAACCCCACCCGGCCGCTGCCCCTAGGAAGAGACTGGGGTGCTGTCACCCAGATACCGCCTCCCGCCTCCCAGGCCTCAGACACAAACCAGAGGCCTGGGTGCAGGCCCAGGCGGCTCAGCTCGCGCAGCCGCGGAGGTTTGGGAGTGAGTGAGCCTCGGTGGCCGCTGCGTCACTGTGATTCTTGGAGATAAGCGTCCTTATTAGGGAAAACCGAGCGGCCCTGGAGTAACCCGGGATCGGCTGTTCTCGGTGCAGAGCAGGCTGCCTCCCTAACTGCAGTGATGGCGGGGGGGATGCGGGTCTGACTGAACCAGGCCCCTCAGAGCACCTGGGTTTCCCGTCCTGTTTCAGCACCTTCCGAGGCGGCGTGAAGCGATGCTCACCCCCCCTCCCCCCGTGAGGCTCAGGCTCTCTCCAGCAGTGATCCCGGCGGACCGGTGCGGTGCCGAGAGCCGCCCGGCCTGCAGAGGCCATGGGCACCTCCCTGCACTGGGCTCGGCCTTCGAGGCTCTCACACACACAGGAGGAGCCAATGTCTCACCCGTTAAACGTGTCACTTCGGTGACTTCCACGTCAGATCAAATGCCGTTTTCATAGACACGGGTCTGCTGAGTGGTAGCTGAGCCAGAGGGAGTCTTAGGTTCAGGCAGGTAGCCCTCTCGTCCTGTGGATGCAAGAGTGGGTGCCATGCTGTGCCCAGGGCTTCCAGCCACACCTGGAGGGCTCCCTGGTGCCTGCCTCCCTGGTGCCTGCCTCCCTGGTGCTGTCCAGGACCACAGGTATGCAGGTGAGGACAGGTATGCAGGTGAGGACAGGTGTGCAGGTGAGGACAGGTGTGCAGGTGAGGACAGGTGTGCAGGTGAGGTCAGGTGTGCAGGTGAGGACAGGTGTGCAGGTGAGGACAGGCGTGCAGGTGAGGTCAGGTGGCAGGTGAGGTCAGGTGGGCAGGTGAGGTCAGGTGGCAGGTGAGGTCAGGTGTGCAGGTGAGGTCAGGTGGCAGGTGAGGTCAGGTGTGCAGGTGAGGTCAGGTGGGCAGGTGAGGTCAGGTGTGCAGGTGAGGTCAGGTGGCAGGTGAGGTCAGGCGTGCAGGTGAGGACAGGTGTGCAGGTGAGGACAGGTGTGCAGGTGAGGTCAGGTGGCAGGTGAGGTCAGGTGTGCAGGTGAGGACAGGTGTGCAGGTGAGGACAGGTGGCAGGTGAGGTCAGGTGGGCAGGTGAGGTCAGGTGGCAGGTGAGGACAGGTGTGCAGGTGAGGAGGTGTGCAGGTGAGGACAGGTGGCAGGTGAGGACAGGTGTGCAGGTGAGGTCAGGTGGGCAGGTGAGGACAGGTGTCCAGGTGAGGACAGGTGTGCAGGTGAGGTCAGGCGGGCAGGTGAGGTCAGGCGTGCAGGTGAGGTCAGGCGTGCAGGTGAGGACAGGTGTGCAGGTGAGGTCAGGTGGCAGGTGAGGACAGGTGTGCAGGTGAGGAGGTGTGCAGGTGAGGACAGGTGTGCAGGTGAGGAGGTGTGCAGGTGAGGACAGGTGGCAGGTGAGGACAGGTGTGCAGGTGAGGAGGTGTGCAGGTGAGGACAGGTGTGCAGGTGAGGTCAGGTGGCAGGTGAGGAGGTGTCCAGGTGAGGACAGGTGTGCAGGTGAGGTCAGGCGGGCAGGTGAGGACAGGTGTGCAGGTGAGGTCAGGTGGCAGGTGAGGACAGGTGTGCAGGTGAGGACAGGTGGGCAGGTGAGGACAGGTGTGCAGGTGAGGTCAGGTGGCAGGTGAGGTCAGGTGGGCAGGTGAGGTCAGGAGGGCAGGTAAGGACAGGTGTGCAGGTGAGGTCAGGTGGCAGGTGAGGTCAGGTGGGCAGGTAAGGACAGGTGTGCAGGTGAGGTCAGGTGGCAGGTGAGGTCAGGCGTGCAGGTGAGGTCAGGTGTGCAGGTGAGGACAGGTGTGCAGGTGAGGTCAGGTGGCAGGTGAGGTCGGTGTGCAGGTGAGGTCAGGTGTGCAGGTGAGGACAGGTGGGCAGGTGAGGTCAGGTGGGCAGGTGAGGTCAGGTGTGCAGGTGAGGTCAGGTGGGCAGGTGAGGTCAGGTGTGCAGGTGAGGTCAGGTGTGCCGTGTGTGAGAGCGGATATGAAATGCGTGTTTGCTGTTAAGCATGGTCCGATGATGCTATGATGTTACTATAAGAAGAACGTTGCTTGTGTCAAAGTCTGCGCCGGGTCCTGGAGGGAGGGGCCGATCTCGAGAGCAATGCTTGGAGAGAGAGCGACATTGTTTCACGTCTTACGACTGTGGATGGTGAAATATGCAATTAACTTTGTAGAATGACTAGTCCTTTAGAAGAAAATTGCCTTTTATAGGAAAAATGACGAATACATAGACCATTACGTCCAGCGTTGCTGAGAAAAGGGTGCTACGGGTAAAAACACAAACCCACACAGATGTTTCTGGCTAAGACTTCGCGACGGAGCCCGGGCACCCCGAGGGGCGGTCCCGCTTGCGGGCGGCGGCAGAGGCTCCTCTCAGGCGGGACAGCCGGACAGCTCAGAGGAGCCGGCACGAGACAAACCTTTTACGTAGGACTTGCTGCTTCTTAAAAGCAAAGTTGATGGGATGCTGAGAGGGCGCAGGAGGCATAGGAAAGGCAAGAACTGAACTCAGTAGCTGCCCTGCCCTTGGCAGAGGTCTTAGTGAGGTTTTTATTAGGAAATTTAGTTCAGTTAATTTTTTCCTGATTTTTAAGAAAATGAGGAGAAACTGGAGAAACCTTGGGGGCAAATGGTGGAAATTACTCATTCACAATAAAACAAGAACAAATGACGACAAGTTACAGAGGCCAAGTTTGTTTTTCCTTAACGTGCAGAGGAAATGGCCCAGGTGCTGATGGGGAATGTCGTACAAGAAGGCGCTGGGCACCTTCCCGCTTCTTACACGGACCCGAGGGAGAGCACACGTGTCCAGAGGGAGAGCACACGGACCCGAGGGAGGGCACACGCGTCGGCCGCTGCTGGCTGAGTGGCCCAAGGCACCGGGGCTTCCTCATAGGTTAGGGCCGTGGTCGGCAAACTCATCAGTCCACAGAGCCAAATACCAACAGCACAACGATTGACATTTCTTTTGAGATCCAAGTTTTTTAACCTTAAACTTCTTCTAACGCCACTTCTTCAAAATAGACTCGCCCAGGCCGTGGTATTTTGTGGAAGAGCCACACTCAAGGGGCCAAAGAGCCGCATGTGGCTCGCGAGCCGCAGTTTGCCGACCACGGGGTTAGGGTTTCCCTATAAGGGGCAGCAAGTCCTAATTCATGCCCATCCTCCATCCTTGGTGAGAGGCGGCTTACAGGAGCGGGAGGCCCTGACTCTCATCCGTGAGCCTCACCTTCCTCGTGCACAGGCGGGCTCGAAGGGGACTCGCACGTGCTCCCGCGGCGCTGCTGCTTCCCTCCCGACGCCGTGAGGCAGGGCTGTCTCACCGTATCCGCCCGCCCGTGTTGACACTAGCCTGCGCGCCGACATAGGTGAAAACCAGGGCTTGTTCCTAAGCCCAGACATCCTGGTGAATCGCCAGGAAGCGTCGACTCTTCTGATGGGCCGAGCGCCCGGTCTCGGGCAGGTCCCTGCACAGCGGCCCCGGCCCCCGCACCTCTCGGGAGTGGGTCACCCCTGCCTCTCATCCCTGTCGTCAGACGGCACTGTTCTCTGTGGGTGCCTGGTGGGTCCCCGGAAAATTGAGGGGGGCCACAGCCTTAGTCTGTGGGGGAGCCCTAAGCTCACAAGATCTATTTTTTTTTTAAATTTTATTTTTGGTAATCCTCACCCGAGGATATTTTTCCATTGATTTTTAGAGAGTGGAAGAGAGAAACATGGATGTGAGAGAAACACATCGATTGGCTGCTTCCTGCACGCACCCCACCCGGGGCCCAGGCTGGGGAGGAGCCTGACCCGAATCGAGCCCAGGACCCTTCAGTCCACAGGACGACACTGTATCACTGAGCCATGCTGGCTGGGGAATGGGATCGATTTGCTTTTCTTTCTTTTCTTTTTTTTTTATAAGGTAGTGAGTTTATTTTTTGTTTTGTTGTTGATCCTCACCCGAGGACATGTTTCCACTGATTTTAGGGAGAGTGGAAGAGAGAGGGAGAGACAGAGAAACATCGATGTGAGAGAAACACATCGATTGGCTGCCTCCTGCACTAGCCCCAACCAGGGCCCGGCCGGGGAGGAGCCTGCCACCGAGGTCCATGCCCTTGACCAGAACCGAACCCGGGACCCTTTGGTCTGGAGGCCGACGCTTTCCCCGCTGTGCCCGGCCAGGGCGGGATCGCTTTTCTTAGAGAGATTCGCGCTCTCCTCGTCGTCCCCGAGGCTGCGTTTGCTCCTTGCTCTTACTGCTGCTGCTGTTCTGCGATGGTGGGTGTGTGGGGTCCTTGAGACCCAGCTCTGACACGCGTTGGTGAGATTTGCTGGCGGGCCACCGGCCACCCCGCCGTGACCCCGCCTCTGCGCCTTGAACTCTTTGCCGGTGGGTTTGTCGCTGCTGTGGGTCCTCCTCTCTGGGGAGGATCTTGGCGCCTTTTCCACGGCGGGCTTCCTGGTGAGGGAGGTCTGACCCAGCCGTGGGCAGAGGGGGCGCGAGGGGGGTCCCCATGGCAGCCTGGTGGCTCCCGGCCCCATCACCGCCCTGGCCCCGCGTGTCCCGTGGGAACAGCAGGGGCGTGGAGGCGAGAGAAGCCTGCTCACCTGGGTGCTCGGGGCACACCTGCTCACCTCAGAGGTGCTGAACGTAGGAAACTGGGAGTTGACACGAAAGAGGCTGGGGTCACCGGCACTACAGAGTGTGATGGACAAGCCCACCGGAAGCTGGCGGCTGGTTCTTACGACGACCGCGGAGTTTTACAGGTTTGCGGTGGCAAGCCCTGTGCGGCTCCTTCAGTTCCCCGCACAGGGTCAGACAGAGGCAACGTGGCACCGCCGAGGGTCGGACGTGGGGAATGGGCCAGGAGTTTGGAAAGAACGGTTTCTCCGTTCGAATGGAAAGCGTCCCTTAAATTACACGCCCAAGCATCCGGGGAGAGCCTGCCTCTCTGGGCTGTTTGTGGGGGCGTGGGGGGCTGGGGCTGGGCTGTGAGGTGCGGGCCCTGCGTGGCGGGTGCGTCTGCGCCGAGCCGTTTTGGGGTGTCCCTGAGGCAGCAGCCTGAGTGTGTTTCCGTTTGTGTCGAAAGAAAATGGGAAACGAAGCAACTGTATGAGTAGGTTTTCTGAGACCAGTAATTTCTGTACAAAAAGCTTCCGATTTTTTTTTTTACCTTCTGCTTCATACAAAGTGCGGAACACACTCGTTTTATATCAAGTGCAATACCTCCATGGGAGGCCTCACGGCTGCGGGGCCGGCTGCGGGGCCCCGGGCCCGGGTGCGGGCGGGCGAGGCTGGCGTCGGGGCAGCATGAGCCTCCTCCTTGGGAGGGACAGGGGCCGGGGCAGGGCAGCGCGCCTCCTGTGGGGTTAGCCCAAGTGTTTGCACGGAAATCTAAGACGATGCGCGTGTTTCCGTGGGTTCCGCAGAGAAGGGGGTCGAGCGAGCATCTCCAGGCTGAGCTGGGAGCTTCATTTGCGCAGATTTGTAAACCGCGGCTGCAGTGACTCTGCTCTGCTTTGGGGAGGGCAGCGTGTCCTCTCTACAAACGGCGCTTTCCTCGGCTGTGAGTTCTCCGTCCACAGGCCAGGCGCTCACCTGCCCTGGGCCCCTGGTGGGGGCTGTCCCCTGCGGTCCCTCCTCTGAGCTGAGACTTCTGGGCTGTCCTCTGTGCTCTGCTGAAGAACCGCTCATGCCTACAACTGGTCCCTGGGCAGGGCCTGGCTGGGTGGTGACACCTGCCCTGAGACACACCTGCCCCGGACACACCTGCCCCGGACACACCTGCCCCGGACACACCTGCCCCGGACACACCTGCCCTGGGACACACCTGCCCTGGGACACACCTGCCCCGGGACACACCTGCCCCGGACACACGTGCCCCGAGACACACCTGCCCCGGACACACCTGCCCTGAGACACACCTGCTCCGGACACACCTGCCCTGAGACACACCTGCCCTGGGACACACCTGCCCCGAGACACACCTGCCCCGAGACACACCTGCCCCGGACACACCTGCCCTGGGACACACCTGCCCTGGGACACACCTGCCCCGGGACACACCTTCCCCGGGACACACCTGCCCCGGACACACCTGCCCTGAGACACACCTGCCCCGGACACACCTGCCCCGGACACACCTGCCCTGGGACACACCTGCCCCGAGGCACACCTGCCCCGGACACACCTGCCCTGGGACACACCTGCCCTGGGACACACCTGCCCCGGGACACACCTGCCCCGGACACACGTGCCCCGAGACACACCTGCCCCGGACACACCTGCCCTGAGACACACCTGCCCCGGACACACCTGCCCTGAGACACACCTGCCCTGGGACACACCTGCCCCGAGACACACCTGCCCCGGACACACCTGCCCTGGGACACACCTGCCCCGAGGCACACCTGCCCCGGGACACACCTGCCCTGAGACACACCTGCCCCGGACACACCTGCCCCGGACACACCTGCCCCGGACACACCTGCCCCGGACACACCTGCCCCGGGACACCTGCCGCCTCCCGTCTCCTACTTCCTGCCAGGGGAGCGCTGATGAGAATTATTCCTGCAAACGTCACACTGCCCCGGCTGTGGGCTGCTCTGCCGACGATGACCCCTTCCTTCTCCGGGCCCCTGAGCTCTTTCTCCTCGGCTCCTCCCCTGGTGCCCTCTGTTTTCCGGGGCATTTAGTGACGTGGAAGCCGGTGGGAAGCGGTCCCATATCCGCGGCTCTGGGGCCTCGAATAAGGGTGACAGGAAACCCAGTTCCGCGGGTGTTTACAAGCGTCCGTTGGTGCCTCTTGTGAGTGATCCCATGAGCCCAACACGCCCTCTCGGATGAAAGCAACGCTTCTCTCCGCCACGGGAAAGGCCTGTGAGCTCTGTGAGCTCTGAGTTCTGTGAATGTGAAAAAACGTGCGTCCTCCTTGTTTCAGGTTGTCCCGGTGCCAAAAAGAATGAGTTCCTAACGAGCGTTCTGGACGCACTGTCCACCGACATGGTGCACGCCGTCTCCGACCCCTCCTCCTCCGGCAGGTGCGTTGCCCGGGACACGGAGCGGTGCTGGGAGGGAGCCCGGCAACCGAGGAAACTGACCCGCTCGTCCACGTCCAGCCCTCAACTGGGAGAGCCGGCCACTCACCTGGGAGCCGGCGGGCGGGCACGAGAGGGGCCCCCTCTCCCCCCGAACGGGAAAGGGCTTCAAGGGGTTGGAGGTGACTCCTTCAGGGCCTTGGTCATGTGATTAAGCTGCTGAGGAGGTTTTCCTGTTGGGGAGCGGCCAGACCCGGGGGATTTTCCGTGGTCCCCTCGGGCGGTGGGAGGGAGAGGGGAGAAGGGAGAGGAGGGGACGGGTCTGGTTTAGTGGCTTTGTGCTTCGGAATTGCCTTTCACAGCAGCGGACTGGATGTTAAGTACTGTGTGTAAAAATGTGCACGTTCAAGTTCTCACAATATTATGGATTTCTTGTGGGAAAACACATACGTCACGTAAATGTACCGTCTGAACTGTTTCCAAGCGCACAGCTCCGTGGTTAGCTCCCTGACACGGTGTGAACCTGACTGTGGAACTGGACACGTTCTCTCCGTGCCCAGGAGGCACCCCGGGCTTCTCACGTCCTGAAGGTCGTCCCTCCTCCTCCTCCTCCTCTTTCTTCCCCTCCTCCTCCTCCTTCTCCTCTTCCTCCTCCTTCCCCTCCTCCTCCTCCTCCTTCTCCTCTTTCTCCTCCTCCTCCTCCTCCTCCTCCTCCTCCTCCTCCTCCTCCTCCTCTTCCTCCTCCTTCTCCTCCTCTTTCTCTTCTTCCTCCTCCTCCTCCTCCTCTTCCTCCTCCTCCTCTTCTTCCTTCCCCTCCTCCTCTTCCTCTTCCTTCCCCTCCTCCTCCTCTTTCTCTTCTTCCTCCTCCTCCTCCTTCTTCCTCCTCCTCCTCCTCTTCCTCCTCCTCCTCCTCCTCCTCCTCCTCCTCCTCCTCCTCCTCTTCCTTCCCCTCCTCCTCTTCCTCCTCTTCCTTCACCTCCTCCTCCTCCTCCTTCCCCTCCTCCTCCTCCTCTTCCTTCTCCCTCCTCCTCCTCCTCCTCTTCCTTCTCCCCTCCTCTTCCTCTTTCTCCTCCTCCTCCGGCCACTATGGCCAGTGTGAGGGTGGCTCCCAGTACCTCCTGGGTGTGGCCTTTCAAGCCTCGGATCCCCCTGGGAATCTGCAGTGACCTCCTCATTTTAAGAAACATTATTTTTTAATATATTTTTATTTTTATTGATTTTAGAGAGGAAGGGAGAGGGAGAGATGGAAACATCAATGAGCAGAGAGAATCAAACCCAAGACCCTTCAGTCCGGCGCTCCATCCCCTGGGCCACACCGGGCAGGGCGACAAGGCCGTCTTGAACACCTGGGACGTGTCCGGCCCTGACTCGAGTCCAGGCCTCCCGAGGAGCTCTCCTCGTTCACGTCTTCCAGTACAGAATCTTTTTGATTCAGGGAGAGCATCCGGTTACCACTTCAAGTTACGTTCTGACTTGTACCTTTCATGGTCCCTGTGACATACGTGATATGATAATGAGCCACATTGAACGGAGGCGAGAACCTCGGGCCCCAGGGTATGCAGCGGGTCCTTCACGTGTGGCCTGACCTGCCACGTCCGCGGAGCACGGAACCGGGGACGAGGGCGCTCTGTCCTCCAGGACGTGGCCAACGCCAGGTGCATGGTTGGCACGCACACATTCACAATGTCATTTGCAATTTTTAAAACAACTTGAAACATTTTTGCTAAATCCCTTTCTCCAAATTATTATTTTTAGAGAGGGAGAAGGAGAGAGAGAGAGAAAAAGAGAGAGAGAGGGAGAGGGAGAGGGAGAGGGAGAGGGAGAGGAGAGGGAGAGGGAGGGAGAGGGAGGGAGAGGGAGGGAGAGGGAGAGGGAGAGGGAGAGGGAGTGGGAGAGAGAAACATAGACCAGAGAGAAACATCAATGGGCTGCCTCCTGCACGCCCCCTACTGGTGATCGAGCCTGCAACCTGGGCATGTGCTCTGACCCGGAATCGAACTGGCAACCTTTTGGTGCACGGGATGATGCCCAACCAGCTGAGCCACACTGTCCAGGGCTCCCTAAATTATTTTTAAATCCAGGTCCCATCGAGTGGCACTTCCAGGCAGGCTCGGCATCAGGGCCGGGATGGCACAGGGAGGGGGACGAGGGCGGCGGGCGGCGCGGCGGGCGCCCCGACCCCCCTCCCGTGTGCTCCTCCAGGCTGTCCGAGCCCGACCCCAGCCACACGCTGGAGGAGAGAGTGGTCCACTGGTATTTCAAGCTGCTGGACAAGAACGCCAGCGGGGACGTCGGCAAGAAGGAGCTGAAGCCCTTCAAGCGGTTCCTTCGGAAGAAGTCCAAGCCCAAGAAGTGCGTGAAGAAGTTCGTGGAGTACTGCGACCTCAACAACGACAAGGCCCTGTCCCTGCTCGAGCTGATGGGCTGCCTGGGCGTGACCAAGGAGGAGCGCAAGGCCGGCAGCAGGAAGCGGCACAGTAAGCCCGCCCGCCCCCCCCGCCCCCGGGCCCGAGGTCCAGGTGAAGGCCGTCTGTCCGCGGAGCAGGGACGCACCCTCGGAACGGCAGGGCCCGGGGGGAGGGGGTCTGAGGACAAGTCCTTCCTCGTCCCCCTGTGGCGGCCGACTGTCCCGAGGTGTGGGCCGCGATGTGTGGGGTCAGATCCCGGAACCATTCGCCCGAACGGGAGAGCCCTGCAGGGGCGCCGGCGTGTTCTCTCGCTTCAGGGGTGCATCCTGACACCCCGAGGGGCCGGCAGGGTGGGAGCGCCAACCTGACTGGGAAGAGGGGTGCCCGAGGAGCACAGCAGGGTCGCTCCCTAGGAACGGCAGTCCCTGCAGGGGGTACCCAGGGCCGGGGATGAGCTGATGTGTCTGAGTTTTACTCTCTTGTTGGGAACTGAGAGGACCCGCTAGGGCAGTGGTCGGCAAACTCATCGGTCCACAGAGCCAAATATCAACAGTACGATTGAAATTTCTTCTGAGAGCCGAAAACCGACTCCTGCGCGTGGGCCACGAAGTTTCACTGTACCGTGCGCGCCCGCACGTGGTATTTTGTGGAAGAGCCACACTCAAGGGGCCAAAGAGCCGCATGTGGCTCGAGAGCCGCAGTTTGCCGGCCACTGCTCTAGGACCTTCCCCGCCCAAATGAGCTGACGTGGGTGTTTTGTCAAAAACGAGCATCGGGCCCTGGGATGCGTGATTTGTTATCTCTGGAGCCGTGTATTTTCCCTGCAGAATTTCCCCATTTTTTTCCCTGTGTTTTTTTTTTTCAGTTTGAGGATCAGTTATGTTTCCCACCCTGTGCAACTTGAATCTGAGAAAAGTCAGAAAAGCCTAAATATTCAGGGGAGGTCTACTTGGGATTTTCTAAGTGTCCAAACTGGTACCGATTTCTTTCGTTCCCTTCACGTTTGCTCAGACGTACGAGTGCAGTTTTTTATTCTAAAAATGCGAGGCAGCAAATAAAGAACATCAACAACGCGTGACCTACTTCTTCTCAGACACCAGCAGCCCCAGACCCCTACTCGTCCCCCCACGTCCACGCTGACTCCCACTACAAACGGGCTCCACACATTCGCTTTCTAATCACGTGTATTTGTTGTTTGTTTATTTAATTCTCACCCAAGGATGTTTTCTTTTCCATTGATTTTCAGAGAGAGAGAGAGGAAAGAAGGAACGGTGGGGGGGGGGGAGGGGAGAGAGAGAGAGCGAGAAACATTGATGTGAGAGAGACACCTTGATTGGTTGCCTTCCACACAACGGGATCAAACCTGCAACCCAGGTCCCGGCCTTGACCGGGAATCGAACCTGGACTCTTCGATGTGTGGGCAGACGCTCCAACCCCTGAGCCAGGCCGGCAAGGGCTCTCTAATTAGAGCCCTCGAATCACACGGATTTTAAGCAACGACACAAGATTTTGCATTTCAGTTACTGCAACAGAGATAAATTATTGGAAAGTTTGATGTAAACTTTCACTATGATAAAAAATGCAAAAGCAAAAAAAAATTAACTACAGACGATTAGGAAATGATACAGCCAAAAAAGAGCATATTTCTGAGGAATTCGGGGAAAGTCACAAAAGATTACATCATGCCCTCGTGATTCCCCAAAGTGACCATTACAGAGAGACGCAGCAATCAGGAATTATCCAGTTTAGACCAAATTGTCTTTTCAACCCAATTGCCATGCGAGCTGCATCGCTTCCAGGCAAGCTGCCTCACGGGCGTCGCCGCCAGGTCACCTGGAAGCAATCAGGGTCATCCGATCCCGATGACATCAGCTCTCCCGACCGGGCTGTTCTGGGGCCGGGGGCTGGCCGGGGGGCCGGGGGCCGGGGGGCTGGGAACAGCTTTCTCTCTCAGTCGATGTGCCTTGCTTCAGGCCGATTGTGATCATGGACATTCTGTTCCATTGGAAGACCTCACGGACAACTTTATTTCCCTGCTCTTTGTACATTTTCTTCTATTTTAATTTTCTTAAAATAATATTTTCATTGATTTCAGAGAGGAAGGGAGAGGGAGATGAGAGAATTATTGACCAGCTGCCTCCTGCACGCCCCCTACCGGAATAGAATCTAGGACCCTTTAGCCCGCAAGCCGACGCCCTATCCACTGAGCCAAACCGGCTAGGGCTGTACATTTTAAATGGTGATTTTCACTGCTATGCCTTGAATGAGATATTGCAACAGGTGTCTTTCTTTTCTTTTCTTTTTTAATAATGAGCCATTAAACTTTACCTAAGACTCTTTTAAAATATATTCTTATTGATTTTAGAGAGGAAGGGAGAGGAAGAGAGGGGTAGAAACACCAATGATGAGAGAGAATCACTGATCAGCTGCCTCCTGCACGCCCCACACTGGGGATCCAGCCTGCCACCCGGGCCTGTGCCCTGACCCAGAATCAAACTGTGACCCAGCCCCTGAGGCACACCGGCCTGGCTGCTCCCGGAGTCTTTAATGAAATTTACCTTTTCCATCTACACTGCAAGGTGCTCTTTTCCTTCTCAGCACTTGAGAGGATTAACTCTTACTGTTGTTACTTCCAAGTACCAGGGACACTGATACGTGTCATAAAAGAAACCAAGCAAAAGGCGGCAATTGTTGAGCAGCTGAACCGGCTTAGACTGGATTGCAAGGATCACTAACGTTCTTTAAATTGGAACCAGTGGCCCCACGTTTTCAGTAAAGTCGTCATTCCAGAGAAAGCCAAGTGGTTACAATTACCCCAGTTCCCGAATCACTCAAACCCACAATTGAAAAAAACAGCCCATTTACCGACTAGTTATGCATTCAGTGTTTTTGTAATTTACTCAGTGCCTTGGTGTTTCGACTTTACCTGTGATTGTGTTTCTGCACGTCCGCGGGAGGAGAAGGGGTTTGGAAACGCAAGGCCTCTGCTCTTTCCTCGGTCCTTTTTTAAACCTCGTAGCCAGAAGGCAGCAGTCAATCAAGGCCTTGTGGGTGAAAACGCTGCCCTCTGTCTACTGATTGGCTGAGTGCTCCCTGCTCTGAAAATTGGCAAAACGACAGGAAATAGGCAAAACCCACGCCGGGGAGGGAACGCCTGGGAAACGGGGACGAGGCCTGGCCTTCGCGGACGGCGTTGGGGGGTTCGGGGCCATGCACGGCCCTGAGGTTGGGGAGGGCCCGCGTCCTGTTAGGAGATGTTCACAGCAGGATCCTGGGACCCACACTCCTCGCCTGTGGGCTCAGCGTTGCCATGGAAACACGTTCGCGGTTGTTGGGATCATCTGAACGTGACCCTGTCCCTCCCTGAAGGGGACCCTGAGCCGTTCACCCGAGGAAGAGTGTGCGGCTGTTAAAATCGTCTTTGTGCTTCCCTCCCAACAGCCCCCAAAGGTACTGCGGAGAGCACTGCTAATAGACAGGTGAGTGTGACTCTGTTTTAACCTCAACGACATGCTGGTGTACTTACAGGCAATAAAAATTAAGGTTCTGTAAATTTGGAAGGTAAATTTGGATCATTGAGGGGAGGACAGTGGTAGAAGGTAAGTGTCCAGAAGGTCCTCATTGTATTAATTAGAGGCCCGGTGCATGAAATTCATGCACCAGGGGGTGGGGGGGGTCCCTTAGCCCAGCTTGCACCCTCTCAAGGTCCGGGACCCCTTGGGGGATGTCTGCCTGCCAGCTTAGGCCCAATCCCCCAGGGATCAGACCTAAGCCGGCAGGCGGACATCCCTCTCGCAGTCCGGGATCCCTCGTTCCTTACCGCCCACCTGCTCGCGGCTCCTTAGTGCTTCCTCGGAGGCGGGAGAGGCTCCCATCACCACCGCTGCGCTCGCCAGCTGTGAGCCCGACTTCTGGCTGAGCGGCGCTCCCCCGGTGGGAGCGCACTGACCACCAGGGGGCAGCTCCTGCGTTGAGCATCTGCCCCCTGGTGGTCAGCGCGAATCATAGCGATTGGTCGTTCTGCCGTTCGGTCGATTTGCATATTAGGGTCTTATTATATAGGATCGTCGCAGCCAAAACCACACCGTTTAAAAGATCGCTTTCCCCTAGTTGTCAGCAGACAGGATTGTTTCCTTCCCGGAAGGCAGGCCCTTGTCACGGCCGAGGGATGCGAAGTTCTCACGCCATCTTTCTCGTCTCCTTTCCAGCCCAGGAACCGAGGATAAGAGACGGCGGCCGAGGCGCCTGAGACGTGTGGGAGGCTCCCTCACCAAACGCAATTAAAAAACAGAAACAAAACCCATAGTATTTGCACTTTGTACTTTAAATGTAAATTCACTTTGTAGAAAGGAGATATTTAAACGGACTGCTTTCATCTGTGAAAAGGGCGGGGCCGGCTTCGGCAGATTCGTCACATACAATGTATGTGTCCCCTTTGACCTTGGACGTCTGCACTGGGTGGCGCTGTTCGGGGCGGGTTTCCACTTGCTCTCCGGGCCGCATGGTGTCCGTGTGGAGGCTGGCGGCTCGGGCACAGCGGCTGCGGCCCGTGGCTCCTCCCTGGCACGGGATGGGTGCTCCCTGGCACTCGGCTTCCTCGGGCCGCTGCTCTGAGACCCGCTGCATTGGCAGCTTGGGGTCCCTGTGGGAGCTCACCTTCGGTCTGTAAGGTGTGCGGTCAGCTGCCAGCCTTGCGTGCAGGTGGCGTGTGCCGGGCTGCGTGTCTCTGGGACCTGCTCCCTTTGTTCTGCTTGCCCGAGGTCTCGCTCCTGTCACGTCGGCAGCCACAACAGCTGGATGATGGGATCTGGGGGACGGTCCCCGACCACCTCAAGGTTGGCCTCAGGCAGTGAAATCAACGCTGGGGACCCCCTCTCCCCCCGCCCTCCGCGCTGGCTCCAGCCGGCGGGCAGGGTCCAAGGCCAGAGGGGAGTTGGAATCAGGCCGAAACTGCCATCTGCCCACCTCTGCCCTTCCACCTGGCCTTGCCCTCCGGGGCCCCTGGCAGGTGAACGGTCCCTGAGCAGCTCCCGACAGACATTCCTTAAAGGAGGCGCAGCCGGGACGGCTGGGCGCTGGGTGGTGTGCCCTCGGCAGGCAGGGGGCTGGGCCCGGGTTCCGTTTCCTCCTCGTTCTTTCCTGAAGGCCCCAAGGGCATGAGAACTTGTCACTGGGCCAGTCCTCTGGGGCACTTGGGCGGGACGGGTCAGGACTGACGCTCACACGGAGAGCCACTGAACCGGCCCCTGTCCAGCCGGGGCCGCTGGACCCCGCACGGAGCGGCCACGGCTCTGCAGCCCCTGGGAGGTCAGGGGGCTGCGTGTGACCGGCCGGGAGGCTGGCTCGGCTCCGACGTGTGGTCGGGAAAACACCTCCGGGGGCCTCACTCCCCAGCACGTGGCGGACACCGACCCTGTGAATCGGCGTGGAGACGGCGGCTTCTCCTTGTCTAACGTGCAGAGCGAAAGCTGAACCTGGAGCCACTAAACCATCAGCGTCGCAAAGGACACAGTTACGCTCCCAAACTTATTGGATAATCTTTTCTATTTCCCAACTTTGAATTTAATCCTTTTTCTTCGATTGAAATAAAATATGCGATCGAGCCCGTCCTCTTCTGTTCTTTCCGGCTCAATGCACAGGGTGGCACTTGCTTGAATTGGGTGTCCCCTTCGGGGGGACGGAGGAGGCCGGGCCCAGTGCTTTGGAGTCTGGCTCCGCCCCACGGGGTGTGACGAGGGCGGTTGCTGAACCTTTTCCCGCTTCGGTTCCCTGTGGACGGGGACACACCTGGGGCGAAGGCGCTCGGGTCCGTGTGCGTGATGCGCCCTTATTGTGCGAAACAGCCCCGCGCTCGGTGAGTCCCAGCCCCGCCCGTGACACTGCCGGGCTGCCCGCGGCTGCGGGACCATAGAGGAAACAGAAGAGGCTCTTACTTTGACGGAAGCCGGTGCCGTTCCCGGCGTCACACACTCCGGGCCTCACGCCTGCCCCTTCCCACCTCCGGCCCGGGGCCCCGTCCTGGTCAGACTTGGGCCGTTCCTGAGCCTCTGTCCTCTTCCTGTCCCGTGGTATGAGACGTGGTTGACACTGCCCGGTCTAAGAGCACAGTGCGCAGCGTAGCGCCTGCCTGCTGTTGTGGAACGACTCCCATGAGTTCAGGTGCCGTCCATCCTCCAGGGACAGAGAGCAGCTGCGTTCCTGGTGCTGAGAACGGCCGGGTTTCCTTTCTGTGGTGCCACGTGCCGTGTCCGCGGCGGCCGCCACGCTGTGCCTCATGCGACGCTCCTGGAGCCAGGCTCCCTCAGGCCCTCGCGCTGTGCTGCTGCCAGGAGCGGGGTCTCCGTGAAACCCATCTCAGCGTGTCGTGTGCAGTAAGGATGATCCCGGAAGCGGGGTTAGGGGAAAGACAGCTGTCAGGACAGCCTCGGGGAGGTGGGGCTGGGACCGGGTTCGGAGCAGATGGGAGGGGATAACGTGTCTGTGTCCGGGAGGCTACAAGCCTGTGTCCAGGCATCCAGCGGGAGGAGGGGGGGGGCCGGGGGAGAGAAGGAGGGCGGGCGGCGAGGTCCGGGCGGGCGGGGAGCCAGTGCGCCGGGCTGCGCAGATGGTTCTCATTGCCAAGCATTAAGATTCAAATCTAAAGCAGAACACTGTTTCCCTCAGGTACCCGGCGCAGCTGGCTTCAGTGACAGAGGCCTCCCTCCCGAGTCCTCCCTCGCACTCCTTCTCCTGCTTAAAAGGCAGCCTGCATCCTTGTCAGAAACCCCCACGTTGGACATTATTTACAAGTGCCCCAACCAGCTCATAAATCATGCCAGGATCCCACCCGGCCTTTGTGAAGCGGTCCAGGTGACAGGAGTCAGCATGTTTGCAATCAGTGTGTAGGAAGGCTGACACAATCATAGACTGCCAAGTGACATGCAGATTGTGCAGCGCAAAGCTGCTCCGAGAGGAAGCAAGGATGTGTGCAGCGTTACACGCGGCTGAGATGGCAGTGGCGGTGGTGACGGAAATGGTGATGATGATGATGAAGGGGATGGTGATGGTGACGAGGACAGTGATGATCATGGTGATGGTGATGTGATGATGATGATGATGATGGTGAGGATAATAATGATGGTGGTGATGGTGATGATGGTGATGGTGACGAGGACAGTGATGATCATGGTGATGGTGATGTGATGATGGTGATGATGATGGTGAGGATAATAATGATGGTGGTGATGGTGACGGGGATGGTGATGATCATGGTGGTGATGATGTAATGATGGTGGTGATGTTGCTGATGGTGGTGATGGTGATAATGGTGATGGTGATGGGGACAGTGATGATTATGGTGGTGATGGTGATGATGATGGTAATGGTGATGAGGACAGTGATGATCATGGTGATGGTGATGATGGTGATGATGATGGTAATGGTGATGAGGACAGTGATGATCATGGTGATGGTGATGATGGTGGTGATGATGATGGTAATGGTGATGAGGACAGTGATGATCATGGTGATGGTGATGATGGTGATGGTGATGATGATGGTAATGGTGATGAGGACAGTGATGATCATGGTGATGGTGATGATGGTGGTGATGATGATGGTAATGGTGATGAGGACAGTGATGATCATGGTGATGGTGATGATGGTGGTGATGATGATGGTAATGGTGATGAGGACAGTGATGATCATGGTGATGGTGATGATGGTGGTGATGATGATGGTAATGGTGATGAGGACAGTGATGATCATGGTGATGGTGATGGTGATGATGATGGTGATGATCATGGTGAGGATAATAATTGGTGATGGTGATGATGGTGATAACTATATATTTCTTCCCTAACAACACACACTCTACATAGATCAAAATTTGTAAAACATTTTGATTGGTTAGGTATTTAGCTATTTTTGGTATTTCTTCATTCTAGAGTGGGATTAGCCATCTTTTACTTAGTGCTGTGAATAAGCCTTCCCGAACTCCATGGCTTCCAGCCACTTGTGCTTGTTCTCGTTCGTGCCTGTGTGCTGATGTGGTTGGTCGGTCTGGTCTGGGCCTGGCTGGGCACAGGTCTGCTTCTGTCCCGTCCTCTCAGATGAATGGGTCGTCTGGGTGTGGTCTCTGCACGGGCTGTGCCTGAGCACAGGTGACATGCCCCACAGCACAGGCATATCTCAAGCCTCCGCGTGTGACCTGTGTGGTCAGAGCTTGTCACCTGGTCCAGAGCCAGTCATGGGCAGGAAGTGCGTGCGCCCACCCGGAGGCCCTGGCGGCCGTGGGTGCAGAGTGCTGCTCACTGACTCCTTCCTCACACTGCAGCTCAGCACATGCATGTGTCCCGAGTGTCTTGGCTGCAGAGCCATGTGTAGAGTGTGGCTGAAAGCAGAAAAGGGGATGCGTGTGTGGGTGCCGTCTCAGACATAGAGGAAGCGGGTCATGCTTCCTGCATATGCACATATATTCCGTCAGGTCCCTGGAGCAGCGCCTGTGGCTTAAACACACCTCTTCCCCAAAGCCCGCGATAAAGCCTGGGCGAGGCATGGACGCCGTGTTCGGTGGGTGGATGGAGATCCCGTGACGCGAGGAGCAGCTAAGTGATAGTGGGGCTCGCCATAAGAGCATGTCCTCCACGTTCTCTCTTCCTCTCCGGGTTGAGTTGTAAATATGTTTGACTCTTCCAAATATATTGGCCTGGAAAATATGTCTACCACGTGAAATATTGAAAAATAAATCAAAAATAAATCAAATCATCCTACCATGATCAAGACAGGCTCCAGAGAAAGGACAATAATGATGACGAAGGTGCTGGGAGCGCTGGGAGGAGGCCTTGCAGAGGGCAGCGGGACACGAATGCTGGCTTGTGCTCCGAGGCGCAGCTCCGACCCCAGGTCATTCTCGGGGGCCGCAGAGCCAACCGGTGGCAGCTTTATTCTGACCCCAGGGGTGGTCCACATTTGTCAGTCATGTTGATTCTTTCAGGCAAATTTTGAGCAATTTCACGTCTTCGCGCCGGGCCTGAAACCACCACGGCGAGCAGGTGCTGCTCTTGCGTGTTTGTCCCCATTGCTGCTGCGCGGTGGTGGGGCCCGTTCGTACTCCTGACAGACCTCAGGGCTGCGGACCCCCTTGCTGGTAACTTTGACACGAGTGCATCATTTCCTCTTTTAGGTTTGAGGCCGTGTGCCAAGTATCTACTTCTAGACAACATACATAGATCATATTATATATATGTATGTATAGACACACACACACACACACATATGCTTGATTGATTTCAGAGAGGAAGGGAGAGGGAGAGAGAGATAGAAACATCCATGATGAGAGAGAATCATGGATCGGCTGCCTCCTGCATGCCCCACGCTGGGGATCGAGCCCACAACTCGGGCATGTGCCCTGACTGGGAATTGAACCCTGACTTCCTGGTTCATAGGTTGACACTCAACCCAACCACTGAGCCACGCCGGCCGGACTAGATTATATTTTTAATAAATATCAATTATGTCATTAAGTTAAGTCACGTTGGCTACCGTTTCCAACAGCTCAGATCCCCAGAGAATTGTCTGCCAAGTGAAGACCTTTCTGTGGTTAAATTGACCTGTGTTTCCCTCTCACAGGTTTTTCCCTTTAGTTATGTCTTAGTTAACAGAAGTCCTTTCCTTTTGACTGTTCCATTTGCATACTCTTACCGTGACACAGATATGCACTTAATACATTCGAAGCGGACACGCTCTGTTTCACGTTCTTCGGTCTTTCATGCCCGAACGGGAAGTAGGAGCACACGTGTTTTGCAGAGCTGCATCTGTGGAGCGTGGGGTGTGGCGGCCGCACCCCGTCTTGTGATGAAATGCACGTTGACGATGAAAGGAAAGTTCATGTAAATAAACTCGGAAGGGAAGACGCTTGAACAAACCCAGCTGGTTACCTCGAGGGCGCTGGCAGTCCCCGCGCTTTCACGAGCTCTGGCCCAGAGCCACGGGGTTCTGACTTGGTTCTAAACGGGATGCACTTTCAATCAGCGCCGGCGAGCTCGATCTGGGGGTGGTCTCCTCTGAGACAGGCTCACCTGCCGAGAGCAGGCGCGTTGCTCCCGGGACCACGTGTGGACTCCGTGGTCGGACACGGGAAGACCCCAGGCTGCTGTGTGTGTACATCGGTTTCAGGGACGACCACGGGCGTCCTTGGCGTTGCACCCGCGGGTGAGAGGGTTAAGTGCCGATTTTACAGTCACTCAGCGGGGCCTCAGAAAGCGAGAATTCCACTCTGACCCCGGGCCCTGCAAACGCTGACTCGGTGTATCTGAGAGGCCCTTTCAAAGCCCCATTGATGCCGGGGCCCCGGGGAACTGAAATAGACCCGTGTAAGTGCTTTGTAAACACGGCTGCTCGGCCCAGCTGCGCAGTCTCCTGTTTCACCGGGACAGCCCCCGGCTGCTCCGGGACCTCGCGCCTCTCCCGCCAGGTGTGCCCGGCTCCTGCCGCTCGTTCCTGCACAAGAATTTTAATTGTCACTTGGAAACGAAACGGTACCCCTGAAACGTCAAACGTTAGTGCTGCAAAGAGTCGGCTGCTTCTTGGAGAATGTGGCCGGGCTGCGAGACCGTCTTGACGGAAACTTCTGGTCGACCTCGCGATGCATCGTCTCCTGGGCATGTCCCGCGTGGCGTTGCCCTCGTGACTCCGCTGGGGGACACCCAGACGTCTCCGGGAGGGACCCTGGCTGTGTGACTGCGAACATCAGTTTCCTGCTGCTAAGCCCAGGGGGCCCTGGGAGTTTAAGGGCAAGTGGAGAGCAAGGCTTTCACGCGGCTCCGCTCCCGCGCTGGCGCCTCGTCCCGCATGTGGGCAGAGAACACGCCCTGCTGGCCTGTCAGCGCCTTTGTCCGGCCCAAGCTCCCGCTTCCAGGAAAACAGCGTTTCTGCTTCAAACTCGGTGCGAAGGGCATCTGACCTGGCCCACCTCGGGGGCTGCGGCCGGGAGGGGCCGGAGCGTGTCTGGCCTCGTTGCTGCTCATGCAAACTCTGTCCCAGACTTTTAAAAATGTTTTTTATTGATTTTGAGAGAAAGAGAGAGAGAGAAGGGAGAGAGAGAGAGAGAGAGAGAAGGAAGAGAGAGAGAGAGAGAGAGGAGAGAGAGAGAGAGAGAGAGAGGTTTAGAAACATCAATGAGAGAGAAACATCATCTATCGGCCGCCTCCTGCACGCCCCCTACTGGGGATCGAGTCTGCAGCCCAGGCATGTGCCCTGACTGGGAATGGAACCGTGACCTCCGGGTTCCTGGGTTCCGTGCCAGTCTTAACACAGAAGTTGGGACACCTCCCCCTTCCTCCAGCCTCCTGCTTCTTACCGACCGCCCCCGGGACACACGGGTCCAAGGACGTGATCCTCAGCCATTTGCAGACAATAACATTTGGTCGTGTACGAAAGTCATTTCAAACCTCGTGCGTTCGGACTTGAAATATGGAGGGTTTTGAGCTAATTGTCTTTCCAAACATAAGGTCCTGACTTTGAGAAAACAGTTAACAGTTCAAAAAGCGTCGGGACATCAGATAAGAATTACAAAGCGACGCTCAGATACGTTTCAGTAAGAACGGAGGAATTAGAAACATATGAGCCCCGGTTTCCTTTAAAAGCCGCTGCATTTAAAGATTAAGGGGCCGAGAGATTCCGATTAACCAAATGTGTTCAAGGACTTACTCAATCCAAACACTTAAATCACAGCGGAGACATTTAGGGAGGAAAATGGCTGCGACGTTTACTCCGTCCACCCCGGCCGGGCGAACAGCGGCGCGGGGAGCTCGGAGCGTGACTCGTGGTCCGCGGTTCTGAACTCAGGCCGCGCGAGCCGTGAGGGTTCCGTGTGCGGACACACGTGCCGCCTTCGCACCGCTTTCTGCGTCCCCGTGAGAAACCTTACAGGGTCCGCAGCGGGAGCAGTGACGGGCGCTGGGAGGCGAGGAGCGAAACGCGCCTGGCCGGCTCTCCGTCACTTCCCGACAACCGAGTCGGGGAGTTCAGGTTTAATAAATATCTATGAGCTGCCTTCCCTTCCGTCCAAGGCAGTTTCCCCCTCAGTCCGTGGCAGCCCCCTGCACAACAGCTTCAGAGCTTACAAACCCATCTCCTGTGGAGGGCAGTCCGCGGAGGAGAACGTGCATCCTAAAGAGATAAAATGAAAGCTTAGGGTGACGGTGGTGACCAGAGCCCACCAGGCGGGCCTGCGCCAGGGAGAAAGCCGGATGAACGCATGGGCTTCCCGGTGGCCGAGACAAAGGGACAGACGTGATGAAGTCAGGGGACTGATGTGATGAAGTCGGGGGACAGATAAAATGAAGTCGGGGGGCCGGGGCGGGGGGGAACCTGCTGGGAGCCAAGGCCTGGGGGTCGCAGCGGCTCTGTGAGTGCATCCCCAGCAGAGGGAGGAGGCAGCATGCTCACCCCTCCTGTCCTCTCGGGGTGCCTGTGAGAAGCCAACCGGAACACCCACGGGCGGGGTCTGTCCCCACCCCGTGAGACGGGCACTTGGCTCCTTCATTTCCCATCTCCCGAAGGCCACGGTGCCCTGGCCTCTCGCACATCTGGAGCCCTCGGGGACAATGCCTAGTCCTCTCTCCATTTCTCCGCTCACTAACGGTGAACGCAGAAGTGTGCCCGGTGTTCCGTGTCCGGACACGCGATGCTGTCGTGCAGCATCCGTTTCTGCAAACGCGTGCACAGCAGCGGGCGTCGGTGGGGGCCCCTTGCCTGCGGGACCCGCCTTTGTGGACAGAAGGTAAAGTCACATTCGCTGCTTTTGTCCCCTGGTTATAGACACGGTCTTTTCTAACTTTTCCAGAAAGCAAGGAAAACAGAGGGAAATGTCCGCCATTTCCACCAGGAGATGATAACCGTCGTAGGACCTATTTTCGCGGTTTAAAGACGCAGCCTGCTGCGGGGGCAAGGCAGGGCAGGGCAGGGCAGGGCAGGCTGTCCTCGCGGAGGGAGGATGAGCGTGCGCTTCCTGCGTGCCCCTCGCCGGCCACATGGGGATATCGTGCTACTTCCTTTCTCATTGTTAACAGGTTACTAAAAAGGGGCGAATCGATAGAGCTTTTATTGATGCTGGTTACGTCGTGCATTAGTCTTCAGCCCACGTGTCTCCCAAGAGGTTTTTATGAGGCATTTTCTTCCCTATTTTGCTTTTCTTCATTTCTCACGACTTCTGTGCTCTCGCAGTTTTATAGAGCCGGCTTGTAAAACACGCTGAAAGTAATGAAAAGTGGGAGCCACTGATGGGCTGAGTGCTGACCGTAGAGTGTTAGCTAAGCCCCTAGCAGATTTCACGATGCTTGTCTTCACGCCGCATGTCTGCATGTCAGAAAGAGACACAGATCCCAAAACTCCCCTCTTTCTGCGGTGAGTCTGTGTCCAGGTGGCTGATGTAGGGCCTGGGAGTCGGTGGGCGTGTGCCCTAGGGGGACACACTGAACCCGCACATCCTGTAGGAACTGACCCGTCCGGACAAGACCTCTCAATGGCCCCATTGTCCGGGGACGGGCCTGTGGCAGGTGTCCCCGTGGGCCCAGGGCTAACGCGCGGCCACCTGGGCTGACAGGGATCTGCCTTCTCTCCAGATAGTGTTTCTCGGAGCCCAGGTGCCCCCTGGAATGTGCCCGCCTGGCTCGAGGGCCACAGGCGGCCAAGTTCTTATCTCAGAGCGGCTGGCTCTGCTCCGCATTCCCTCCCCCCCTTAGCTTTATTCCCTCCCACGTCTCTCCTGCACGCCCCCCCCCCCCCCAATATATCTATGAAAAGGGTAAAGAAATAGGGTTTAACATAGAATTAAAATGAGCTTCATGACAGGGATTTTAAAAGCTACTGTAGGGACTCCATTGGTTAATATGACATTTCATAAATAATTACATATTTTTTTGGTAAATTTCTTTATCATTCTCAAGATGTTTTCATTTCAAAGGCCGGCAAAAAATAATTTCTTAAAATTTTTTTCTCATCTACATGTTTTCATCTAAGCTCCGTAGTTACCCCCAGGCCGTATTCAGAGAGCAGTGGTTGCCGGGGCCTGGGAGGCTGCCTCACGCAGGAGGCTCCTGGGACAGCCCCCTTCGACCAGGAGACGGTGCCCTGGCCCACCAACCAGGACCCGCATTCCAGAATCACAGCCACATCCTCGGTCAGCCTTTCGTTTGTGAGGAGTCGCCACACTTCTCAGCCTGTGAGGGATAAAGTGACATCTGATGCCCCAACCAGGTGGCCCTTCTCTGCCAGGGATCAGAGCCCCGACCAGCTAGGCAGGGGACGTGGGTCAGACACAGGAGTTGGCTCCATGGACTGGTGACTGGGGCTGTGGGGCCCACAGGGAGGAGAGTTTAACCCTTAGCCCGTCCCCCACGCTCACCCACAGGTAACCAGGCAGGTTCCCCTCCTGGTCTGAGCCTCCTCACTGCCCTCCCCAACCCCCCAACCCAAGGAACCAGAGGGGGTGAATCCCGCTGACCCCGGGCATGTGGACATCCACTGGGCAGACTAACTGATACTAAGAAACAAAAGCAGATCTCATAGAAGTCTCTGTTTCTGTTCTACTCAGAGACGGAAGGAGACTTGACTTTGGGTGGTGAACATGCAACACGATATACAGATGATACATCCTAGAACGGTACACTTGAAACCTGTATAATGTGACTAGCCATGTCGCCCCCAATAAATTCAATTAAAAATCAAAATGGTAACAGACAGAGTATTCCCAAATTCCGTATCTCAGAAAAATGGCAAAGGACAGAAAAGACTCAGTCGAGAGCCAGTGCAGGCCTGCGCCCTCTCACAGTCTGGGAGTCCTCAGGGGATGTCCGACTGACGGCTTAGGCTCGCTCCTCCTTAGCGCTGCCGCAGAGGTGCAAGAGTCTTCCGCCATGCCACCGCGCTTGCCAGCTATGAGCCTGGCTTCTGGCTGAGTGGCTCCCCCTGTGGGAGCACACTGACCACAGGGGGCAGCTCCTGCATTGAGCATCTGCCCCCTGGTGGTCAGTGCGCATCATAGCAACCGGTAGTTCCACCATTTGGTTGATTTACATATTAGCCTTTTATTATATGGGATATTTTTATTGAGTTTTAGAGCGAGAGGAAGGGAGAGGGAGAGATCGAGAAATATCCATGTAAGTGGAACATGGATCGGCTGCCTTCTGCACACGCCCTACTGGAGATGGAGCCTTTAGGTGCACAGAACGATGCCCAAGTCAGGGCAACACCTCCCACTTGTAATACTGGACAGTGGTTCTGACGGCCTCCGTAGGTGCCATTCTCTGCGGCCATCGGTGTGGATGCACGGGTAGGCACCGGTTTAGGCAGCAACTGGGGATACTTGACTTTATTAGCACATCAAGATTCCCCCAGAATTTGGGTGCACCTTTCACTGGCACTGGTGCCCTGACCTGGGAGGCCCTGGGTGCCCTGACCCGAGAGGCCTCATGGGACCGAGGTGGTGAGAGCGGTTCTGAGCAGAGCGGTGGCCGCGGGCGGCCAAGCTGAGCTGAATGAATGCATCATTTTGTTCGCTGGGGAGCCCAGAGCTCCTGAGGACACGGCCTCGCACTGAGTCCCTTGGTTTTCCAGGGAGGGGCCTTCCTGGGGGCCGCGGCGAGAACAGTGTGGCCTCTCAGCCTTGGCAAATGAGAACCACATGCTGGACCGGCCGGACCGCGGCTGTCCCGGCGCCCTCACCTGGCTTCCTGCACCGGCCGGGACAGGGGCCCTCAGAGGCCGCTGTGGCCACAGGGGCGCAGTCAGGCGCTGGGGCAGAGGCCGCTGGGACCCACCCTGAGCAAGCAGGATACTTGGCTTGTTCTTTTTCATTGCTATTTTGGAAAATTTCACAAAGTATTTTTAAAATTCGTATGAAGTATGAAATGAAAATTCCATTCATTTGCAGTTTTTCGTGGCAACTATTTCTAACCTCCGATGAGGTAAAACAAATAATTCATAAAACGGTGACTGGAAGAGGTTGCCCCATCTAACTTGGTCCCTCTCTGCTTGGTTCTGAAGACGTGTGAAGACGAAGGTGCAAACGCGTAGACAGACACCTGAGATGCTGGGGGCCCTGGGGGGACTGACGTGTCATGTGCTGTACCGAGGGCTGCCGTGGGCCAGGGGTCAGGAGGTCAGGGGACAGGAGGTCAGGAGGTCAGGGGACAGGAGGTCAGGGAACAGGAGGTCAGGGGACAGGAGACAGGAGGTCAGGGGACAGGAGGTCAGGGGACAGGAGGTCAGGGGACAGGAGGTCAGGGGACAGGAGGTCAGGAGACAGAGGACAGGAGGTCAGGGGACAGGAGGTCAGGGGACAGGAGACATGAGGTCAGGGGACAGGAGGTCAGGAGACAGAGGACAGGGGGTCAGGGGACAGGAGGTCAGGGGACAGAGGTCAGGGGGTCAGGGGACAGAGGACAGGAGGTCAGGGGACAGGAGGTCAGGGGGCAGGAACAGGCCATCCTCCATGTGCAGAAATGGAACCCGAGGCCCGAGTGGCTGAGAGGGGGACGTGGGCAGGAAGGAAAGAGGAACACATTTCCTTGTTTTTTTGTGGATTCTGGAGGCTAAAGTACAGCCAGTAATAATTCTTTAAAAAAACACACATATTTTTATTGATTTCAGAGGGAGGGAGAGAGAGACAGAACATCAATGAGCGAGAGTTGATTGGCTGCCTCCTGCATGCCCTGAACCGCAACCTCCTGGTTCAAAGGTCAAAGCGCAACCACTGAGGCACGCAGGCCTCAGGCCGGGCTCTCCGGGTTTCCGATGACGATTCTGGGAAAGACGGTCCGCACCCCGCAGACCCGCACTGTTCCGGCAGCTCCTGGGCACGTGGTGCCTTCCAGTTCTCGCGTGCCTTCCAGTTCTCGCGTGCCTTCCAGTTCTCGGCTCCTTCCAGTTAGTTCTCCTGGTGCCCGAAGCTCTCGCGGTACCTCAGGTTCTCGCGGGACGCTACTGGGGGCGGAGTGAGTGGCTGGGAAATTCCGCCAACTCCCAGAATGTGCTCCCGGGGGCGTCACCTGACCCGCAAGGTCCTCCGTCCGCCTGCCGAGGGGCGGCCCTCGGTCCTGCGTGGAAGTCGTCGGTGCTGGTCCGCTTTCCAAGTGCAGGTCAGCGCCTGGAGCGACCGGGCCAGGACCGGGCCTCGGGGGCGCTCGCCCACCGCCTGCCCCGCGTGTCCGGGTCACCCCATGGCCCTTGGCGGAGCTGCTGGGACGCGCGGGTGCTGGGCCCTTCCCTGCAGGAGGGCCCGCTCCTCCGGACCTGCCCCTGCATCCGTGACCTCCCGGCCAGACCTGAGGTGACTGCACTCGCCGCGGAGGTGAGTCCCTCTGAGCGGTTCGTGGGCTTTGGGACCGGCCCGCGTTCCCCTGCGGCGGGCGGGCGGGACAGCGGGAGCGTCAGGAACCGCCGTCACGGTAGAAGCTGCTTTTTCCCGTCGCGATGTGAAGGGGTGGCTTCACGAAGGGCCTTATTAGATGGCTGCGACTTTCGCATTTGCTTCCGTTGCGTTTGCACGTGGGTTACGTCGTGGAGGGGATTCTGTCTGTCATTGAGGAGGACCCAGCCGTGCAGACTGGAGAGGGGGATAGTGGATGGACGTGTGTGCTGTCGATGCCGCCACGAGGGGGCTCACGTGTCCTCTGGAGGAGTCGGGGGTTCTCAGCCACTGTGGCTTCCAGAACCTTCCAGGCTCCTGCAGAGTCCGAGCAGGTGAGGTGGAGGCGGTGCGAGCTTTGGCATGGAAACCACGGGTTCCTGGGGTCCCCGGGGACTCTCCTTCCGCGCCTGGAGCTCAGGAGGAGGCTGCAGTGTGAACCCCTCACCCCCTCCAAGGCCAAGGCCGGGGCGTTGGGAGCGACGCTGGGCCTCTGCGGCAGACGTGAGGTTGTGCCTGCAGGTGGCTGGTGTTTCTCGTTCTCCCTGGACGGGACCCCACGGTGGCCCCAGAAGACGAGTTACGGGAAGAAAAGCAGGTGCAGGAGGCGTTCAGACACCGCCCTTTGTATGAACGAGCGAACATTGGTTTCTCCTAAGCGTACCCGTAAGTCATGGCAAAGACCCGCGTTAGGCGCCGAAGGGCCTGGGCAGGAAGCCGGGTGGGTTTCACCGGCCCCTCCTCCTTCCCGGCCAGAGTTCCTTTCCCAAGGGAACTTAAATTAACTGTCTTCATGGCTTCTCTCTCCATCCTAAGTTCGGGGGAGGGCACGTTTCTGTACTGTTTACAATGATTATGATGGCATGATGATTTTAGCAAAATCAAGGAAGTAATTTAACGAAAAGCATTCTATGCTGTGCACTTTTCTGGGAAGTTTCTGTCTGTCAACCCTGTGACTCGGTAACAAAAGGCGGGAGGGTCTTGGGTGGTCCTGAGGAAAATGTGGGAATCGGGACATGTGTCTTTTGTGTTGGGTGTGCAATGTGAGGAACACTGCAGTGATTTGGCCAAAGAACGCTCACAAGCAAATTTCTGCCTCCAGGAAAAACCGAGTTCGTTTGTTTTAACGGAGCCTGCCTCAGAGGCTGTTGTGAAGATTCAGTTGTCAATAAGTGGAATTGAAAATTTAATATTGAAACTTTAATAAAGATTAAATAGTTTAAACCCAGAAGCGTGCCTGGCACAGTTAGAAGTGCTCATCGCTGTAAGTTATTATGGTTGTGGTTATTAAAGAACTGACTCATAAAAGTTAGACTGCAGTTCAGCATGCCTTTTAATTTTTCACGTTTTGATGTCTAAAACGTTAACACACTCTCGGTGACACATTCAGCGAGAACACTTCCTCCACCCGGCGTTTGCATTCGCTCTGCTCTCGGGGGCCATTTCGTTTACTATCGCAGGCAGCTCTGAAGTCACATGTACGACTTGATGTTTCCGTTTCGGGAAGAAGCCAGGTGGTCAGTGCAGGGCAGGCAGGAGGCTCTGAAAACAGTGTTTGTAACAAAGACAAGTTGAGACGAGACAGGACGGGTACCTATTTTTGGACCAGCGCTTTTGCAGTCCTGATGTGACATTACCATGTGTCTTGTTCTTTGTTCTTTCTTTTTGACATTTATTAGGACAGTGGACATGTGCCTGACATATTTTTCGAAAGTCTAGGTTTTTTATTTGTGCCATAAATATACATAATGGCTATTTCAAGAAAACAAAATGCAGTCAGTTCAGAATGAGAAAGTAAATGAAGGCTCCACAGAGCACAGGTGAAATCTTGTGATAATGTGAAGTTTGGGAAGAAAGGTTAGAATGGCGGAGAGATGCGTGTGAGGAGCAGGCATATGAGTCACTGTCATCGCTGACAGCGTGGCTGCATTTCTGGCGGGGACATGCAGGTGTCAGGATAAGGGAAAAACGATGCTATTGACAGAATGCTTGTGTCCCCCAAATTTCTCTGTTAAATCCTACCCTCCAAAGTGATGGTATGAGGAGGTGAGGTATTGGGAGGTAATTAGGGCACGAGGGTGGAGCCCAGAGAGCTCCCTGCCCCTTCTGCCAGGTGAGAACACAGTGAAGAGATGGCCACTAAAAGCAGGAAGTGGGGTCTCATCACACCTGAGTCTGTTGGCCCCTTGACCTTGGACTAGCAGCCTCCAGGCTGGAAGATAAAGGTCTGCTGTTACGAGCCCCCAGGCTGTGGTGTTCCAGTGCAGTAGCCTCAACTAAAACCGAAGGCTCAATGAGGGGCTAGGCAGGTGAGTGGTCAACTATTGGGACCACGTTTTCATGGAAAACAGGGAAGCAGAGACATTTAAGGAGGAGACATTTGACCCAGGGGACAGATGCAGGATTGGGGACCGTCTGGGGCTGAGCAGTGGCTGTGCATGCCTGTGCATGCCTGTGCATGCCTGTGCATGGCCTGCGACCCGGGATGATTTTGCCATCTGTGAACACGGACCCGTCATCTCGCCATGTTATTGGAAGGATAGCGGATGCTCACAAGGTCTGGTCTGTTGCATATTCTCAATAAACAGTAGCCACTATTCCAGAATGACTGGCCACTGTTGGATGCCTCACAGATGCTCGAGGTGACAGAGTATTTTTTTTAAATATATTTTATTGATTTTTTTACAGAGAGGAAGGGAGGGATAGAGAGTTAGAAACATCCATGAGAGAGAAACATCGATCAGCTGCCTCCTGCAGACCCCCCACTTGGGGATGTGCCTGCAACCAAGGTACATGCCCTTGACCGGAATCGAACCTGGGACCCTTGAGTCCACAGGCCGACGCTCTATCCACTGAGCCAAACCGGCCAGGGCGGTGAGAGAATTTTTTAATTGGAGGCCGACCACTGATACTCTTAAGGGAAGAGTGTTACCAGGTGGTGATGGGGAGGCTGAGGCTGCCTTCTCAGCCCCGTTCCAGGTGTGAGAAAAAGATGCCTCCCAGGAAGGGTTCCTGGTGGTTTAACTGGGCTGATATTAAAAAACAAACAAACAAAATCAGAGCCAAGGTCAGCAGAGAAGCTCCCTGGGCCACGCCCCTCCCTGCATCAGGAGAAGAATCTCGTCCTCATCACGGCAGTCGGTGAACATCTACTAACCTGTTAAGTCGCTAACGTGTCTAAACCCACCCTCCTCGCTGGCAGTAGCAGTAAAGGCAGAGCTGAGCTTTCTCGGTGTCAGCGGCGCTCACACATGGTTGTCAGCCCTGTTCTTAGCAGCCTTGAGCTGGGGTCTGAGGCCATGTGCACAGATGCCCGCTGGCTGACGTTTGGAGACTCTCACCCAAGTCCATTTCCTCGCAGAGACGGGCACAGGTTTTCCTAAGGAAAGGCGACCTTTTAATGAAGCTGCTGCATTGGACAGGGTCCTCCGAGGATGTTGGAAACGGGGCTGGGTGTTTTGTCTTGCTGGCTCTGTGGCCACGGGTCAGGCCAGCGCCCACCCCCTTCTGAGGGAGCCAGGCTAGCAGAGTGTCCTCTGGTCAGGGGTCCAGGGGACGGCTGTTCAGAGGCCACGCCAGCCACTCCATGGGGCTGGAGATGCTGCTTGCTGGCTTCTCAGCTTCTCGGGACATTTAGGAAACCACCGTTTTCTGTAGTCTCCATGCACAGCAGCAACCCCGCAGCGGCCCCCTTTCCAGAAGGCGCTGCCGCACAGCCGTGTCCTCGTGGTCCCGGTGGTGCCGCTGGGTGACCCCACACTTCACATGGTGTGGTCTCCAAACCCTTCATTTGTTCTCGACTTCAGCATTTGTCTCAATTTGCATGGTTTTGACTGAAATCATATGGCAATATTGAAGCCTTGGACAAAATCAGCAAATTTCATCTGACATTATTGCATATAGGTTCATGAGGTTTTGTGGTTTCTTCATCAAACGTGTAGTTAAACATTACAAAATGAAACCATAAAAACCTAGTCTAGGAAAAATCCACGTCTCTCCCGAGGCGCCAAATGGGCTTGTGTGCCGCAGCGTTGGGGGCTGGAAGAGGTTAGTCTGAGACTTGGTAAACTCGCTTGGATGAGACATGAAGTCCAGCAATTAAACTGTTTTTAATAATGTTCAATTTTGAAGTAAAAATAAACTAAAAAGAGGGCTAGTCCAAGAAAAGCAGTGTCCTGAGTATTCTGGCCACTGCGAAGATCAGACGTTGAATTGAAGCTTTGACCAGTATCCACAGGTAAACTTGGCCTTGGAGAAATGTCACCCTTTCCTCACAGGTGGGGCGGTGGGGACACATGTCTGCACGCCCCGGCCCTCCTTCTCAGCTCGGCCACTGTGGCTGCTGTCCCTGCAGAAGGCGTCCTGTCACTCACTCGCTCTGCTCGTGGAACATTTAAAACGGAAACATCCGTGGTTCGAGGCGGCCGAGTCCTGTTTCCTCTGACTGACCTGCGCTCTGCCCCGGCTCCCCTGCCCGGAGTTGCACCCTGTCCCTGCGGAGCCTCAGAGCCTCACTGTGTGTGCTGAGTGGGCCCGATTTTTGTGGCTGTCAGAAATAACCTGTATTTATTCTGAAATAATGCTTCCCGCCATTGGTTCTATATAAATATAATTTCTGTTTACTGTAGAGATTAAGAAAATACAGGAGAGTATACGGAAGAAATTGAAATAACTTATCTTTCCGCCACCCAGAGAGAACTATTGCTGACGCTTCCTCGCAGGCTTTTATGCATAAATTTGTATAATTGAGATTATTCTGTATATATATTTTCAGGCTCCTATTTTTTTACTCAGTATCACATTGGGAGTAATTTGGTCCAACCTTCGGGGACCCGACAGTAGAGCGGCCCTGTCCACTTGCCGAGTTTGGGAATAACTCCTCTTTCCTAATGCTGTAAATGCTGCGACAGTTACCTATGCCTTCGCTCGAGTTGATGACTGTGTTTTGAGCCCTGGAAGTTTTACGGGGTCAAAGGTCACACGTTAGGTTTTGCATAAATGTTTGGGCTCATGATGACATCCTGCACAGAATGCTGCTGAATTAACATTTTAGCTACTTTGCATAATTCTTCAGTTTTTTGGGGTCAAACGATAAATATACTTCCTCCTGTGGTACTTTTCTTTGTTGAACGTTGGGTTTTGGGACAGAGAGAGCGGGACAGAGGGGGCTGTGGGACGACAGGTGGCTCCCAGGACTGTCCCAGGGAGGCAGACTGTCTGTGTGGGTTGCAGGTGTCTCCCAAGAAGTTATGTCGCAGTCCTCACCCCCAGAAATCGGGAATGTGGCCTTGTTTGGAAATAGGGTCTTTGCCAATGTGGTCAAGTGCAGGTGAGGCTACACTGGGATGCGTGGCCCTGGCCCAGTACAACTGGTGTCCATGTAAATGGGGAATGGGTCACACCACCCACCACGTGAAGACGGAGGCAGAGAGCCGGCTGGGGCATCTACCAGGAGGCCTGAGAATCCCTGGCACCCCAGAAGCTGGAAGCGGGGAGGCAGGAATACACACAGAGTTTTGGGGGAGTATGGCCCTGAGGCACCTTTGTCTGGAACTTCCCGCCTCCAGGAGGGTGGGAGCCACAGCCAATGAACAAGCCAGAAACAGAATGGTCCCGTTATGTAGACGATAAGCCACAAAGCAGAGACTCCCAAGGGTGCACCCTCAAGAGTGGACGCTCCCCACAGATGGACACGGGGGGTGTGTTGGGACCACAGGAGGTCGCAATTGAAAGGACGACTGAGCCTCCTGCTGGACACCTGTCTTGCCCCAACGTGTCCCAACTACTGAGCCAACCAAAAGGAGAGTAGGAAGCTCCCCTGGAGGGACATGTGCCCTGCTGGGGTCCTAACATCGAAAGCAGGAGTGTTCCGGGTCGCACCTGTCTCCAGCCTGAGAATAAACAGTCGCCACCGTGAACTGAGCAAAGAATGCATCTCAAAAGTAGTTTCTCTGTTACAAATTCTTTTCTTAACCAAACCAGGACAGAGCTCTGATATCTTCTCCTGAAGAGTCTCCTGCTTTGAGAGGCTGAATAACAGAGATACACCTCCCCCCACCCCCGTTGTGAGCAGTGGGGGGGCCAGCGGCTGACATGGCATCAGGAAGAGCAAGCATCTCTCCAAGGACACTGCTGAGGGACCAGCCTGCCTCCCCCTGCAGTTGCCAGCGTTGCGTTTGGATAACCTGGGCCCCAAGCTCCGAGGCCACTTTCTGATACAGTATCATCATCATTGTCATGACTGTTTGGGCAGAGGTAGGTCACTGCCTCTGTTTTACCCGTCCAAAGGCTCTATAGAAAGAATCTCCTTCCTAAGAGTTATATACAAGAGTCACCTTCCAGAGCTGTCGGCAGCCTTCCCTCCGGAGGCAGGAGGCCAGCACCCATCTGACAGTGGCAAAAGCAAGCGAAGTGTCCCCTTCGAGCCAGTCAGCGGGGACGCCGAGACCAGACTGGTGGACTCCCCACCCAGGTGTGTTTGGGAACTGACATGATAGGACCCCCTGCTCCCACAGATGGGGCTGTCGCTAGAGTTCAGATATAACTGTCACCTTTACCTGTGAGGACAGCATCTCTGGCTCCTTTCGTGGGTCATGAATGGAGTTCAGATGGGCTCAGGCTCCAGGCAGGTTGTCGGCCACAGCGTGCTGCCGGGGACAGAGGGGGACAAAGCGCCCGCTGGAGCACTACCTGGAGCACCATGTGAGGAGGACTGGCCACCCTGCCCATCGGGGCGTGTGTGTGCACAGGTGGGGGGACCCCACATAGGTGTGGGTTCCTACAGGAGCCTGTGCTCACCTCAGGTGACTGGCGTCCCCCCACAGCAGGGACTATGGTGGCCACCGGGCCATCCCTGCCCAGCAGAGAGGCTGCTTGCACAGTCGGGGCCCTGGGAAGGGACCCCAGCCCCCATCTGACGCGGCCAGCTCATCATCGGAGCGGCTCCTTGCTCACACAGGACAGCATTCCCGCTGCCTGATTAAAGGCATTTTCTTTTGTGAATTAAACCACACTACACAAACCCCAAATTGTCCTGGGACCAGCCACACAGGCAGCTGCTTTCTGAATGCTGGGGGCCCAGGCTGGGCCCAGACCACCCGGGACTTTAGCAGCTTTGGTGCCCGTGGGGCCGCTGGTTCCTGTGTGTGGGGTGGGAGCCGGTCAGCGAGTCATAGGAACGGTTACAAGAAAAGCTCGCTTCCCCGCTGTTTCCCATAATTGCCCTTTCTCAACCCAATATGATTTCAGCGGAAAAAAGCAAACATCCATTGGCTCACCCTTTTCTCCCTCTCTCTCAATATTCCTTCTTTTGTTTATAGTCAGTACAGGCTGACTGGGAAGCGGAGGTCCTGCACCTGGGGACCCAGCAAGGCTGGGTGGCTGCAGGGTGGCCAGGCAGAGAGACTCTCAGAAATGAAGCGTGGCTGCCACCAAACGTGGACTCCAGACTTCTGTCTCCTCCGTGGACAACCACACTGCACCATCGCCCTCAAAACAAACCGCCCGCCGAGGAGCATTGCTCGGACTGTGAAAAACACCATGCAAAGCCAAGTCTCTTTGCAGATGGTGTTTGTAGAACTGTACACTTGAAACCTGTATAATTGTATTAACCAATGTCACCCCAACAAATCCAATACAAATTAAAATAAACGGCAGAAGGAGACCCAGTGCGGGCCTCTCAGCCCACACAACGCTCTGCCCTCCTCCCTGAGGCCCTGGCCTAAGTGGCTCAAGGTGACCTTGTGAAGGTCATGAGGGCTTGACCTTCCCAGGCTTCTGTTTCCAGGGTAACAGAAGCCTGGGAAGAGAATAGCCATCAGATGTCGGGAGGAGACCAGCCCCAGGAGGGAAAATTAGGTAACTGCAGGCTGTGCTGGGAAACTGCCTTCTCATTTCACCCGAGGATACGGTGCTGGGCACCCGAAGTGGCTGCAGGGCGTGGAGCCGCCGCTGGTCACGCTGCTAGCCGGGCTGAGATACCCCGGAGTGAACGCTGTGGGATGTTGGAAACAAACTTGGGACAGCTCAGTACTAAAGGCAATTTGACAGTGACCTGCAGAATTGTTTAAGCAAAGGCATACCAACACAGTCTGTTCCCTGAGGAAGTGAAGGCCGTCCAGCAGAGATGGATGGCCACTGGGAAATGATGAGAGGTCAGAGGTGACGGGAGCAGGGCAGAACGGCCTCTCTGGAGGAACTGAAACACCTTTTTTCAGAAGACACGCAGACACTCCTAGCAGGGAGCCCAGAAGAGGCTGCTCTGGGGAGACAGGACCCCACGTGTCCTCAGAGATCCCAGGAGTTCCTTGGAAGGTGAGGGTGTGCCTGGCAGTCGTCTCCTGGCACCACGTGCGGGGAGGCTTGCAGGGGGGCAGAGAAAGGACCCCCCCCCCCCCAGCTCTGGCAGGAGGAATCCTCTGTTACTGTCAACCTCCAAGAAGTGCTCTCACCACGTTCCCTCGACGACCATCCCTACTGGTCCTGCAGGTTCTCCAGAGCCGCCCCGGGCCATCGGTTGGGTCCACGCAGCACTTCCTGTGACATGGGTCTCGGGGCACCTGAGCCAGCGCCTGGGTCCATCCAGCGACCACCACTGAGCCCTCCACTCTGTCCTTGCTGTGGGCATGGGGCTCAACGTGATCTCGGAGGGGCTTAGATTTAATGAGAGTGTGAACTCGCATCTGTTTTACACAGATTCCTGAGGTGAGGAGGAAGAGGCCTTGTGGTTACCATCTGATAGACTGAAAGCAGGTCGGGAGCATCTGCCCGCCCATTGCTGTCCGACAGGAAATCAGGGGTCCCCACCCAGCCACCCCTGCCGACAGGATGTTCCCACTCCCTCCAGCAAAACACCTGAGCGCTTAGATCTGCATCGAGCAACTGAAAACAAATACTGTGTAACAAGAAACATGTGCCCAGACTTCAGTCCTAACCCTTAGGGGGAAACCCTCCCCAATAACCAGCCTCAAGTGTGCAAGCGGGTCTCAAGGGGTCACTGAAACCTCAGTGTCATCTACCCTCCGGGCCAGGCAGTGTGAAGTGCTGAACCTGCGAAGAGAACTTCACGTGGGAGACTCCGCTGCTCAGTAACCTGTCCTGGTGGTAGTGAACACGATCCTTTGGCTGAACATGCCCAACACCTCAGAAGTGGAGGAGTTAGAAGAACCGTGTCTAGCCATCCGGGCTGCTCTCGGAAAGAACATATCTCACTCCATCGGATGAGGAGAAACCCACATGCTTTTTACGCAGATTAAAATAAAAATGAATGGATGTACAGCAAACTCCGCGTAACTTCTGAATTTACTCCCCCACGTGCCCCAACCAACCCTGGGGTTCAAACCTGCAACCCAAGCATGTGCCCTTGACAGGGAATTGGACCCTTCAGTGCTCAGGCTCACGCTCTAACCACTGAGCACATCAGCCAGGGCTAACCCAGTGACGATTCTTGTCACACTGTACACAGGCGTGAGAGACCCCATATGGAGAAAAACAACTGAGCCAGCATGTTCCTCAGGGTCATCTGTGGATCTCGCTGTCTAATCTAAACGAGCAAGTTTCTAGCGAGAAAAACTGCGAGGTTTGAGGCACACTCCTCGTTCCAGCATGACATGGGTGAGCAGGGCCGAGGAGGAAAGGGTCAGGCAGGTAAGCGCCCCGTCCAAACAGTTACAGTTCAGAGCATTCCCGATGAACTGTTTGTTTATTATCCAATAAAGTCACATTTGTCTTAACCACAAATATTTTCCAGTTCAACCTACATTCCATAGAAGACCAAAGGCAAAAGGGATGTGGCTGAATGAAAATGAGTAAGTTTTGGAAAAACATAAAAATTTAAATTCATTTTTCCATTTTTAAACCGAAGAGTTATGTGAGTGTATCCTTTAAAAACTCAAAGGCCTCGGGATAGGTGAAATTCAGTCCTTGACGCGTTTCAGAGATGCAAGTCAAGGCCTCGGTGATGAGAGTGAGCGAGCTGCCCGGGCCCTCAGGAGCCCAGGCCGTGGAAGGGGTGCTTCACGCCGCACATTCTCCCCGGACGGCTCGCAGGCAGCACTCCCCACCCCGTTCTGACATGCAGCCAGGCTTGCGTAACCATTCTAGAAACTGGCTTCACTGCAGATTCCCGACTTTCCTCGGCGACCAGATTAGTTTTTTCCTAGGTTTAAAAAGTAGCAACACAGGCCCTGGCCAGTTTGGCTCATTGGGTAGAGGTCGGCGTATGGACTGAAGGGTCTCGGGTTCAATTCCTGGTCAAGGACATATAACTGGGTTGCAGACTCAATACCTGCTCTGGTTCAGGGCCCATGCAGGAGGCAACCAATCATGTGTCTCTCTCACATTGATATTTTTCTCTCTCTTTCTCCTACCCTTCTCCCTTCAACTCTCTCTCTCAAAAAAAAAAAAAAAAAAAAATCAATGGGAAAAATATCCTTGGGTGAGATTTAAAAAAAAAATAGCAACACGGTTCATGCAAAGTCTGGTGGAGCCCGTGACCCTGGCGCCAGGCTGAGCGCACTCTTGGGGATGACCCGACAGGGCCACCGCACAGCCACAGAGCCAGCCTCTCTCCTGTTTCTGGAGATGCTGGGAAACAGGGCTTTGCTGCTGTGAAAGAAAGACTGAGTGTTTTCATAGTTTCGAGAAATAGGGGAATATCAAGATGAAAAAGCCAGTAATGTTCTGTTTCAAGCTCTTTTCAAAATTGTTTTTAAGAAACAGATCTAGGTCAATGGAAAAAAACATTGTAATGAATCACTAATCTTGTCAGAAATCAGGAAATGGATTTAATGTTTGATCTTTTGATCAGCAGTGTCAGTGGTGGTTTGGCATTTTGGCGAAGGTGGTTCTAGCAAGGAGGGAGTTGTTCTCCTTTCCAGCTAAAAATATTTTTCTGGAAAATACAGTCGTGGCTCTAAGCCAAGAAAGTGTTGTTCTCTTTCTCTAGAGAGTTCTGGGAATTATTTCGTGATCCAGGTTGGTAGGGAGGGTGCATTCTCATTGCCCTGACCCACAGTGCAGAGTAGGTATGATGGTCTCCCTTTCTTTTTACTCACAGACTCCAGAGGGAATAATAATAATAACATTTGCATCCTGATAACTAAAAAGACAGATTGTCCGTTGAGATAGATCTTCATTTGAAATAGGTGAGAGTCCAAGAGATACAGATAGTGGTGGTCCCTTCAAGTTGAGATTTCATGGATTCAGAATTGTCTGATCTATTGAAAGACTAACATATGGTTGCTAATTGCATGTTTTTACTTACTTGCCAAGTAAAGGTTACAAATTGAATCTATAATCATCATTTTATTTGAGAAAAAAGGAAGACTACGTTCTAAATATTCTTTCTGAAATGATACTGTAACTCAATGCCAAAACCAGTAGTGATGATCACTTCCTACTCTGGGCTAGGATGTTTGGCAAAGATTTGTCTTCGGTGTTTGTTTGTTTGTTTGTTTGTTTCAATAGGTCCAGTGACAGGCATTTCTGGCCCCTTTCAGGGTGGAGCTGGGAGGCTATAAGCCACAGACAGCAAAGTAAACCCTGATTATAAATTAAAAAAGAATCAAAAGTCTAATATTGACATCGTTGGAGTGCTGGAATGGGAAGAGAAAGAATATGATGCTTGAAGAAAATTACTTGAAGGAATAATGACTAAAAGCTTCCCAAATATGGTTAAAGATGAAAATTAACAGATTCAAAAATTTGGTGAACTGCAAACAGGATAAACTCAAAGAAAACCATGCTTAGGTGCATCTTAACTTGGAATACTGAAAACTAAGCATAAAGACAAATATTTGAAGAGGTGAGAAAAATAAAGCTTTTTCATTTCGCACAAATGAGTGACTCTGTTCTCAGTTTTTTTTTAAATTATCTGTTCTTGTTTCTTTTTGCATAAGACATTTAAATCAACAAAGTGGAGGAAAGGGCATTTTGGCTCTGCTAAAGGATGTGCAAAACATGAAGTAAAATAAAAATTAGTGGGCAGATTATCTAAATATTTGGAACCTTGAACAAATATTTGGTTTCACTTTGAGGCAAATAAACAACTCGTTGCTTCTTCTTCTTTTTTAATCCCCTGTGCCTCCTCTGTGGCAATGGCCAACAAATGAAAACACTCTAAGGTGAGGGATGACAGGCAGGCGGCGGTGGGGGGAGGCTGAAGACAGTGCTCATTACCTCTGCAAACCAGGGTCCTGGACATGCTTTTAAAATGATCATATGGCCAACTGCTTCGTTCTCTTTTTTAAAAAAAATATTTTTTTATTGATTTTTTTACAGAGAGGAAGGGAGAGGGATAGAGTTAGAAACATCGATGAGAAATATCTTATCAGCTGCCTCCTGCACACCCCCTACTGGGGATGTGCCCACAACCAAGGTACATGCCCTTGACCGGAATTGAACCTGGGACCTTCAGTCCGCAGGCCGACACTCTATCCACTGAGCCAAACCAGTTAGGGCAACTGCTTTGTTCTCTAACTTGTTCCATAATCACGGTGTTTCCCTGTGAGAGACCCTGTGGCCTCCTGGGAGGGATTGTGGCTCATGCTTTTCCAACCTGGAAAGTTTGTGACACCTGGGATCCGAGTGGTCCCCAAGCCAATCTCCTGTTCTACAGGTTGTTCTAGACCAGGGGTGGGGAACCTTTTTTCTGCCTCATTGGGGTATTTATAACATCAATCCCAGGACATACAAAACTATCAACTTAAAAATTAGCTGCTATATTTGGTCAAACATTTAATTAGCTCACCCCCAATGCCTTGGCAGGGCCAGATTTTGAAGATCTTATATGGCCTTGGGCTGGACATACCCCACTCCTTCTAGACGGAGACCTTTGTCTCTTCACGTGTCACAAACAGTGCTTGTGGGCTTCCACGTGACTTAGAAGTGTGGCCCAAATGTACCTGAAATCCACAGACCCCCTAGTGGGCAGAATGAAACTATTAACTGTATGAAGTGAGGTTCCCCCTCTCTCTGAAGATGTCTTATTAGCATATATTCTTCATGTCTTTTTGAAACTCCAGCTGCCAATCTCCTAAAAAGTTGTTAGGAAAGAGGCAAACATTATAGAGATGAAGTGAGCATAGAAACTTAAAGAGAATTTAGATGAAATTGACACCAAGTGAAATGGAGTTTGTGTCTTGTCCCCAGTGGAGTCCACTGAGAATCTGCATGACTCAGTGTCCCTGCCTGCCGAAGGCCCTCAGAAGAGGGTGGGAGGGGCAGAGAGGGGTAGCCAGCTGGACTTCTGAGATCATTCCTCATGGCCTGTGGGGCCCGAGGCCATGTTTACAGGGACACCATGGGCATTTTGCAGGCTGGTGACTGGAGGCCAGACTGAGTGAATTTCCCTCCGCAGCTGGGGGCTGCCCGGCAGCAGACCAGACATTTCCTCCCCCTGCAGACTCAGAGGCTCTGCCAGCCCCTGGGGACCTAGACCCCCACCCAGGAGGAAACAGGAGCAGCTCTGAGTCAGTTCAAGTCCAAGTTGGAAACTACTCAGGGTCCAATGACTCGGCAGTTTCACTTGGAAGCGAGTGGGTTAGATTTTCTGCCACAGAGCTTTTGTGACTGAACTGAAAATTAAACTCAGGTTTAAAAGAAAATAAAGTTATTACAAAAACAACCTGGGGTTGTGGCCCCTGGGAATCCTATTCTGTGGCCTCCCCGCACCCACATTCAGAGGGATGGGTCCTCAAGGCCTCTCCTGAATGGGAGCTGGGAAACCCCAGTGACCCGCCGAAATCCAGTGGCCATTCTGATGTTTATGATTCTTTTTTTCTTTTAAACTTTATTTTTATTAATTTCAGAGAGGAAAGAAGAGGGATAGAGAGAAACATCAATGATGAGAGAATCATTGATTGTCTGCCTCTTGCATGCCCTCTCCTGGGGATTGAGCACACAACCCTGGCATGTGACCTGATTGGGACTGGAATCCTGACCCCCTGGTGCCTGGGACGAAGCCCAACCACTGAGCCACAGGGGCCAGGGCTGAGCTTTGTCTTGTTGGAAGACGGTTGTTACACAGTTACTTTCCTACTCCATGTCTTAACAAAACCCTGAGTTTGTTTGGGGGAACAGTGTGTCCTGGTAAAAATATTCCTTTGCAGCTTATGGTGGTCATGTAAGCCCGTTTTGTTACATGCGACCTGATGCCTCTGAGAAAGCTCTTTAAGCAGGAAGACTAGGCTGGCAAGTGACATGCATAGGCTGGCGCTGAAGCCACCATCTTGTGAGCAGGAGCCACGTGTTCTGTATTAGTTAGTGCAGGTAATGACAGTGCACTAATGAAACTTCAGTGCAAGAAGAAGGTGGTAATGATGTATTGAAAGGTGTTCCCAGTCTGCTGATAGCTTTTCTTAATGTGGTGATTTGACTTCCTCACTCCTTCCGTCCTGTGATTACTCCAGCCCCAGGGCTGCACCTGGCCAGCAGATGGCACAGGTAGAGAGAGTGGGGAAGACTCACCTGCTTCTTAAGATGCTGTGCTACCAAATAAAGCTTAAACTCCAAAATGAAGAATTCAAGATTTTCTGAGATGAAGGTACTTCCCATCTGGACAGACTACGCTTGCTGATCCATTCTGTCACCTGACATATTTATTTCTCTTTCTGCTTTACTGCCGGAGGGATTCTCCTGGGTCTGCCTTCTTCCACTCAATGTGTTTTAAAGTTTCAGACACGTTCCTACGTGAATCGGTTCGTTCTTCCGGCTGCTGACTCATGCGCCAGTGTGTAATCCCCCACAGCTGGCTTACCCATGCCACTGAGGTTTCAGTTGTTTCTAGTTTGGGGTTAGAATGAAAAACATTTTGTGTAAGTCCTTTTATGGATGGATATTTTTATTTCACTTGGGTAAAAACATAAGCGTGATATTTCTGCCAGTTTTCCAAAGCAGTTCAACCATTTTATACTTCCACCAGCAACACATAAAAATTCCAGTTGCTCCACAATCTTGCCAGCTTTTGGTATTAACAGCCTTTTCAACTTTAGCCATTTTGAAGTTAGTGAAATAGTACCTCGTTGTGGTTTTATTTGGTGTTTCTCTGATGATTAATGATGGTGAACACTTTTCAGATGTTTATTGGCAATTTCTGTATCTTTGTGAAATGTCCAAAATTTTTGCCCATTTTAAACAGGGTGGTTTGTCTCATTTATTTTTGGAAGCTCATTATATTCTGAATATGAGACTTTTGTCAGATACATGCTTTGCAAATATTTTCTACCAGTTTGTGGCTTGTTTTTTTATTTTCTTAATTATGTCATTTAATGCACAAACGTTTTTCATTTTGATGAGGTCCAATCTCTCAAATTTCCTGTTATAGTTAGTGCTTTCTGTGTCTACTCTAAGAAACCTTTGCCAGTTTAGACAATAAAAAGATGTTTCTCTGTTTTCTTCTGGAAACTTCATAGTTTTAGCTTTTATGACATATCTTGAATTCATGTTGGTAGGGTTCTAAGGAAAGGGTTGTGGTTAAATTTTTTTCCTGTGTTTATCCAGGTGGTCAAATACAAGTGGTTGAAAAGGTCCCTTTCTCCTTTGAGCTACTTTAGTCATTGTCTCAAATGTAGCAGCTTTGTAGTGAGTCATGAAAGCACATAGTATGATTCTTCCAACTTTGTTCTTTTTGAAGTTTGCTTTGCCTGTTTTATGTCTTTTGAGTTTCAAAATAAATTTGAAAATCAACTCATCAATTTCTTTGAAAAGCTGAATAAGATTTAACTGGGATTGTGTTAAATATATGAACAATTGCAGACAATTGAGATCTTAACAATATTGAGTCTTCAAATCCATGAACATGGTATACCTGTCTATTTATTTAGTTCTCTTCTGATTTCTTTTAGCAGTATTTTAAAATTCCCAATATAAAGGATTTGCATGTACTTTATAAACTTGATGCTCAATTATTTATGTTTAATGATATTGTACATGGAATTAATTTTGTTTCATATTATATAGTTTCACCAAGTTAATACATAAAAACAATTGTATCTAGCCACCCAGAAGTAGTTTTATTCTAGTAGCTTGTTGATTTCTTTGTATTTTCTACATGAACAGTATTGTCTTCTTTAAATAAACAAATTTTTTTCTTTGTTTTGAATAGTTTTGCTTTAATTTTTTCACTGCCCTATTTTAATAGGAAGGGCTTTCAGAACAATGTTGAATAAACACAATGAGAAAGGAGATCCTTGTCTTCCTGATCTTAGAGCACTTACTATTTCATCATCGTTTGTGACGGTTCATGTGGTGAACCCATCGTAGAAGATACATAGTGAGAGCTGTAGGCTTTCTGTTTGTTCTCTATGTCACATTGAGGGTGTGTTCTTGTATTTAAAGTTTGTATTTTCTGGGTGTTTTTAATGTATGAATGTTGAAATTTGTTAAGTGGCCCAGCCGGCGTGGCTCAGTGAACCAAGAGGTCATGGTTCGACTCCCAGTCAGGGCATATGCCTGGGTTGTGGGCTCAATCCCCAGTGTGGGGTGTGCAGGAGGCAGCCAATCAATGATTTTCTCTCATCATTGATGTTTCTATCTCTCTAACCCTCTTCTTTCCTCTCTGAAATCAATAAAAATATATTTTTAAAAAAGAAAAAAATTTTAAGTGTTCTTGGCACATGATAATATATATTTTGCTTCTCTAATCAGTTATTATAGTACATTATAGTGATTAAGTGATAATGTTATATAAACCATAACAATCAGTACTTATAAATAATAAATTGATTTTATTTAACTTATAATTTGATCATGAATTTTTGGTGCTGGATGGAGGTGCTAGAACTGTTAAAGGTCTTGATTGTGCTGGTGGTGAAACAGCCACAAACATTTATCAGAACACAGAATGATATACCAAAGAGTTCATCTTACTGCATATAAACCACTTACTAATGATGATGATGATGTTAGCTTACAGGATTTTCATAGATGCTTTTTATCTCATGAATGGATTGAATTTTCCAATTGCTTCCTCTGAATCTATTGAGATCAAAGCTTTGATCAGAAGACTCCGCACACAGAGTATATTCTGAACCCATAGGAAGCTCAAGAACAGACCTAACTAATCTGTGACATGGAAATCATTAATACTTGTTGCCACTGGAGATGGAATTGACTGGAAATGGGCACAAGGAAACTTGTGGTTTAATAGAAATATTCATACACTGATCTTGGTGATGATTACACAGGTGTATGCAACTACACACATTTCACTGGAATGAATGCTACTTTGTCACGATGTGTTAGATATTACACGTTTTTTATTTATTTTTGTTTGTTAATCCTCACCCAAGGATATTTTTCCCATTGATTTTTAGAGAGAGTGGGAGGGGGAGAGACAGAGAGTGGGAAACATCGATGTGAGAGAGACACATCGATCGGTTGCCTCCTGCTCGAGGCCCTGGTCAGGACTCGGGGATCGAACCTGCAACCGAGTTATGTGCCCTTGACTGGAATCAAACCCAGGACCATTCAGTCCAATGGCCGACGCTCTATCTATGGAGCCAAACCAGTTAGGGCTACAGATTTTAATTGTGTGATATTAAAAGTTTCTCATTTATGTTTCTGAATAAAATTGATCAGCACTTTCTTTTTGTAATGACTTCATCTAGTTTGGATATCAGGTAATGCTAACCTCATAAAAAAAGTTGAGAAGTGTTCTCACCCACTCGGTTTCCTGAAATAGTTTTCGTTTTAAGATTAATATTACTAGGCGAATCTCAGCCAAGGTTGAGTAACAGGGTATTTATATTTTTGCCTAAAATAGCCATAAAATTCCAACAAAAATATATAAAACACTAGAGGCCCTTTGCACGAAGAATCATGCAATAGACCTTCCTTCACCTGGCTACTGGCACCAGTTTTCCTTCCGCCTTCTTTCAGGGTAGGGGCTTGGACCCCAGCTGCGGCGGCAGCGTGGGGCGGGAGCTGCCGGGCCCCACGCCGCCATCCACGATTGGGGCGCCACCACCACCACCGCCCAGGTCCCTCAGTGATTGGAGGGACCCGAGCACCACCACTGCTCTGACCTCTGACCGCGATCACTGAGGGGTGGGACCTGGGCGCTGCCTCCGCTCCCACCACACCCCATCGGTCCCCCCTCAGCGGCCACAGATCTGGCCTTGAGAGGCGCGAGTCCCGCCCCCCAGCCTCCCACCGGCCCAGTCGTGGGCGTAGCAGAGTGATGGTTATTTGCATATTACCCTTTTATTAGGTAGGATGGTTTTCAAAACACTGGGCCTCAGACAGAGATAGTGATGAAGAAGAAAGGGGAGGCACGGAGCTGCCTCAGTTCCCAGCCCCGTGTTCCTGAGCTGTGTCCCAGGGAGGAAGAGCTAGGCAAACCTGCATTACTCTGACCTCCTGAGTCGAGGAGAGAGTAGAGAGTTTGGTGAAGCTGAGGTGACTGAAGTTCCCCGGATACAGTGCTGGAGAGGAGGTCAACACACTGGGGGGCCCCGAGGTCTGAGAGGGTCTCTCTGCAGAGAGCCAGTTAGTGCCCGAGCAAGGGGCTGGGATGACCCATTTCCACGGATCAGAGGGTGGCTGGCACTCACACATGACCAGAAATTCCGCCTTTTCCCACCAGCCACACTGGAAAAACTCATAATTCATGGGGCATTGGTTAGAGCAGTCACAGAAGTCTTGCTTCAGTAGTGGCAAATAATTATTCTTAGAATAAACACTGCTCCAGACTCACTTAATGAATCATAGAAGGAAACTAGAAGGGTCAAGTTGCCTGCAAGTAAATTAACCTCAACCCAGAACAAAGCCCAAGAATATTTACAAGAATTCAGAAATATCCAGCTCCCAATAAGGTCAAATACACAATTCCGGTATTCAATCAAAGACTACCAAGCCTGTTAAGAAGCAGAACAACATGATTCATGATGAATAAAATTGTCAAACAGCTTCGACTAACCCAGAATGGACACAGATGGTAGAATTATCAGAGAAGGGTATTGAAGCAGTTATTGCAATGGAATCCAAATGTTCAAAAATTTAATAAGAGACATGAAAGATGAAAAAGACAAACGTCAAACTTGAGGAATTGGTAAATACAGTGTCTGAAGTAAAAAATATAATAGATCAGATCAATGACAAGTTACATTGAAATTATACAAAATTATATTAGTGAACTTGAAACTTAGAAATAGAAACTACCCAAAGGAAACCTAGAGAGAGAAAATAAGAATGGGGAGAGATCGGGAACTGTGGGACAGTTTTAAGCACCAACGTAAATGTGATGGGAATCATTAAATATGAGGTGGTGTGGGGGAAGAAGTATTTAAGAAAATACTGTCTGAAAAAAATGTCAAATTTAATGGAAACTGTACACCCACAGATCCCAAAGATTGACAAATCCCCAAACCTGAATGAAACGACACCAAGGCATAGCACAGTCACGATAACGGGCAAGGACAGAGCCTCCACCGCAGCAGGGAGTGGCTGCAGAGGATGGAGGTGATGTGGCAGCCAGAGGTCGGGGCAGGTGATGGGGACAGACGGGGGGCCCTAGGGCCTCTGGTGAAGATGTGTCCGGCCAGTCCTCCAGAAGGAGGCCCTTTTCCTCTTAAAGAACCTGGTCCTGATCTTAACGTCCCTGGTTTAACTGGACAGATAGCTTACACATATGACGTGTTTGGCAAACGTTACAAAAGTTATAGCAAGTGGTGCTTTAATCAAACCCAGAGTTCAGACTGAATGACAGTGTCTCTTTCGAAAGTCCCCCAGTTCCCGGGGTGCCCACAGGCTGGACCCCTGCTCTGGTTCCCTCTAAAGAGCTGCCAAGGATGGCACCTGACTCGGGTACCCATCAGCTGAGAGACATTTTCAGGACCAAGGTCTTGCTCCCCATCAGAAGAAATGTGGCAGCTTCGGAGATGCACTTCGGAGAGAGAATTAGCAGGGAAGAGAGAAAAGTCTATCTTCATTTCTTGCCTCCACAGTTTTGAGTCTGTAGGGCTGTGAGGAGTTAAATTAAATCCCCCCAGGACACAGCTGCCTGAGGAAGGCCTGGCTCTCAGGAAAAGGGGATGCGGTTTCGTTGACCTAACTGCCTTTTCCCAGGACACTGAGGAGTTAAACCCAGGGGGCAGCCTTTGGCAGGAGCCTTCCCTGCCCTGGGCCCCTGGGGACAGAGCCAGGCCACATCTGGGAGCCCGAACCTGAGCCACAGTACGCGGCCAGCAGCCAAAGCCTCATTCATTTGGAAACATCTTTCTGTTGGTGCCATGTGTCTTGCAGGGTTTCTCGGTATGACACGGGGAAGCAGGACCCATCTCTGTCTGGGATGCTCACAGCAGGGAATAGAACCGCTGTGTCCCTATGGTGGCTGCTTTGCCAGACGGCCAAGCGAGGGGTGGCTGGGCTCCTGGGCGCTCTGCAGGGTCCCATGGTCTCTGCCATCAGTCATCAGCTTTGGGCACAATTTTCCAGAAGGTATTGAAAACAGTGTGTTAACGCACAATGGAGTCGACCACCAAGCTCCTCAAACACCCCGTGCAGAAGCAAGTTGACTTTGTGCTGAATTTGTTCATACGGTTGGCCTTAGAAAAATATAAATGTTTTAGTTGTAACTTTAAAAAAAATTGAATGTATTGGGGTGACATCGGTTCTGTATGCATCATCTGTACACTGTCCTGTGTGTTCCCCACCTCAAGTCCAGTCTTCATCACCATGTATCCCCTTTTACGCTCTTCTACCCTCCCCTACCCGCTGCCCCCCTGGTAGTCACCAGGCTGTTGCCTGTTCTGTGAGGTGTGTTTTTTTGATGTAACTGTTGGAAGATTTTACACCTAAGTCCTGGTTAGACAAAAACTCAGGTTAGTGCTGAGCCGGAGACGGACAGACTGGCGAGTTTCCGTGACTTGGCGCAGCTGCTTTCTTCTGCGTATGTTTTTACAATTTCATCTCTTAATATCCACCAAGATATTTCTCATGTTCTTTTGATTTCTGAAAACTTTGATATTTTGTGTGTTTACACTTTAAAACATTCTTTAATACAGTTTGTGATTTAGTTTGAATAAACTACCCAATGTGAGGGCGCGCTTGATTAAACAAAATGCTTCACACACATGGTTTCCTCACCCTTTCTTAAAGCTGGACACACGGATTTCCAATATCCAGAGGAAAGATTTTTCCCTTTTGGATTTGCATCTAAATGCCATGTGGTTTCCAACAGGAGGATCAGGCGTGGGGTCCTTTGTTACTGCTGTTTTGGGGAGAGGGGCTAAGAAAAGGCTGAAGGCCTTCTCTGGTGCTAAGCAGTCCTGATAAAACAATGTTGATGCCAGACACATGTCTGGGACACGTGGGTTGCATTTGCCGTCCGGCCCATGGGGCTGGCTCTGGGCACGCCAGGCAGGGACTGCGCTCAGTGTGCTGGAGGGCGATGCTGAAAGGTTAGTGAGAGGCGCTTGGGCTGAGGTCACCTCGCCAAGGTCCCGAGGCCTCTCTGGAAGGACTCGTTCAACACGCTTGCAGGGTCATGAGCTGCTTAAGAAAGGAAGGTTAGCCGGTGTGGGAAGTGTGAGAGCAGCCGGGCCTCCGCAGAGGAGCAGGGTAGCCAGCACCAGGTGAGGCGGGAGGGGCTTCCTGTCCTTTGTGGGCTCAGCCTGGGCCTGCCCTTCCTGCCAGCTGCCTGATAAGGTAGCAAATGGATGGTATTTCAGGTATCCGTGAGTCACTGGCATAAACACAGAGCTAGTATTAGCTGCACAGTTCACTCGCCCATTGATTTGTGCCAGTGCAACGCCTGCCGTGAGCTACACTTGGGTGGTTTCTGAGAAGTAGCTTACTGGTTGCTCAGCAACACCTTCTACAGCCGGATTAAACGTACTGACCAGGTGATGCTCCAGCATCCTCTTCCCTGGTCCCCTCATCAAGGTGAATGACACCAGCCCAGCCAGCATGGCTCAGTGGTTGAGCATTGGCCTATAAACCAGAAGCTCACAGTTAGATTCCCGGTCAGGGCGCAGGCTCAATCCCCAGTAGGGGGCATGCAGAAGGCAGCCGATTAATGATTCTCTCTAATCATTGATGTCTCTCTCTCCCCCTCTCCCTTCCTCTCTGAAATCAATAAAAATATCTATTATTTTTTTAAAAGGTGAAGGACCCCATTCAGACTGATTGGGAGCCTGGCAAAGTTACAGATTCCATCAAGTTTGACTCTGGTAACCAGTGCATGTGGCTTGATGATAGAGTGTAACTGGGCCCATAAGTACCTTCTGAGGTTGCAAAGGGGATAGGTGACCCCAGACCCCCCGGAACAGCCACACCTGCCTTTTCGAAGGCCAGGCGGTCCGGGGTAACTGTTTGAAAGGCTCTAACAAGCTGGGAGGTCAGCAAATACAAGCCCCACGAGGAGAATGTAAACTGCTCTTCCCACACACACACAATGTTTCTGTGGAGATGAGAGCAAAGGCTGTGGCCGTGCGGCCCCCGGAGTCCAGCTCAGATGGAGAGGCCAGACCTGCAGGGACAGAACGCCCAGGGACCCGCCTCTGCTCTCACTTCCTCCCGTCGCGTTTCTGTCTGCGGACGCGGTGCCAACCTGTGCAGGCGGTGCTGCTCAGGGATGGCAGCCGGTCCTGCCTGGGCCTGTGAGCCCAGACACCGTGCCCTCACCAGGCCTTCCAGCCCCACCTGGGTGAGCTGTTCCCCAGGGCCCACTCTGCCGCCTAGGTCGGACCCAACACCCTAACTGGAGAGCCCTGGGCACCATGTCTATGCCAGACTCCCCTGCGTCCACGTCTCCAACCCTCAACTCACACGCGTGCTCTTTCAGGGCCCACAGACAAGAAGTGAAGTGATTATTCTATGGGCGGGAGGGTTTAAGCTCGGGCCAAGCCTGTGGAAAATACTGTGGTGGAAGCAGAGGCCTCGCAGTTACTCCTCTGCTCGTGTCCGGGTCTCAGAACCCACGCTTGCTCTCTCACACGCGAGAGGGGTGAGGTGCAATGCCAGCCTCGGCCCAGCCTCACCCTGCTTTGTTGCTTTCTGTCTGTGGGCGTTTCTTTGTCTCGACCTCACTCAGAGGAGCACAGGGCTTTTTTCTGGACCAAACTCAGAAATATTTTCTGGAATTATGGTAAGAGAATACAATAAAAAAGCCATCGTGGTATGCATTAACTTAGATTTAGTATCAGCCATTTCATAGTTTATTGGAAATCTTCCCTATCTTTAAAATGTCGGTCCCACTAAATCACTTTAGCCCAGAAAATGTTTCTTCGGAAGTTAATGCTGAGATGATGTGGTCTTAATTATTACAACGTGCATCCATTCCGTATGTCCTACTTTCCTGTTTTATCTCTACCTGGTGCACGCATTTTACATGTCGCTTTAATAACAGCCACGTGTCATAGCTGCGTGCATCTGTCACAGCTGAGTGCATCTGGGACCAAGCAAATCTTCTCAGGGGGCATGCATTTTGTATCCCGATTGTAGTGGTGGGTCCGTGAATCTCCGCGTGTGCTGAAGGTCAGAGCCCCACACTGAAGGGGGAAAAATGTGGTGTTTGAACAGATGTCTGTTAACTAATATTAATGGGTCTGCAAATAAAACTAGATCTTTTATATGATTGTGTAAACTCTAAAAATGCAGAGTTAATAAACAGTTATGAAACGACGAAGAGTTTATGGAGTGCTAAATAAATATCGACTCTATTTAATGTGTCTTGGGTTACAGCGTCAGAGCAGGTGTTTTTAGGAGTAATGAAGTGATGTGTCAAAACACAGTCTCCAAAACAAACAGAAAAAAGACCCGGGATTGCAGGGGTAAAGTTTCTCCTGATGTCTGGCCTCAGAGTCAGACGTTCCCGACCATGGCTCCTGTTCCAAGACCCGCGTCCCCAAAACTGTCACCATTAAGGTGCTGCCGTTAGGACGCCAGAGCTCACCTGTCCGATTCCTCCCGGGTCTGGATGCTCACCCACCACCGGCCTCCTGGGCTCTTCAGGCCGTGGGTGCCATGGAATTGCAGCTCGGCAGTGACCCCGCCCGGTCTTCTGCCCTGGAGGATCCCCTCCCCTGGAGGCCTCCCATGAACAGAATATGGGGAAAGTGATGGAATGCCACTTCCGTGGTGAGGCGACTCCCCCGAGACTTGTCTTGCTTTCGTAGCTCTTCTCACCTGCCCCCTCGATCAAACCAGCAGCTTTGCTGGGACATATCCCAGGGACAGGCTCAAGCACGAGATGGATGCAGCTCTGGCCAGTGGTCCTGCAAGAGCAAGAGCGAAATCCCGAGAACAGACCCTGCCCAAATCAAAGCCTCGGCCAGCATAGACCCAGCTCGTCTTGATTGGAGCCTGAGGAGCCGGAGCCTGGGTCCCTGGCCCACAGGAGCTGTGAGGGCACAGCTGTTTTTCTGATGCAGGACTTTAGATGCATCTTAACCCTCAGGTGTCAGCGTAGGTGAGGCCACGAGGCCCCATGAGGACTCAAGATGGCTTCCCTCCTTCCCACAGGCCCGTATTCATTCATTTATTTTTAATTTCTTTTTAAAGTGAGAGGGAGAGAGAGAGAGAGAAACATCAACGATGAGAGAGAATCATTGATTGGTTGCCTCCTGCACACTCCCTACTGGAGATTGAGCCTGCAACCTGGGCATGTGCCTGTGGAATTGAACTCGGGACCCTTCAGTCCACAGGCCAAAACAGCTAGGGCTGTATTCATTTTTAATTACACATCTCAGTGTGCTATCATTTACTTGTCTGTTGTTTGTATTTAATCTTCACTGTCAATATCAGTGACTAGCAAACCTATGCATTCAATAAATATTAATCCCGTGAGTGAATGCATGGAAGACCCACAAACTTACAGTCTCTTACAAACGTAACTGTTTTGAGAGGGTAGATCCTTAACCAAAACCATCACCCAAAGGAACGTATATTAATACTGGGTCTGGAAATTTGGCAGAATTTTTGGTACCAAACCAGCAACAGCCAAGACTGCTTTTGATTTAATAAGATCTTTTTCCCATTTTTGTTTCCTTTAACATTTACATTTCTTCTTCTTAAAAATAAAATATTGTATCAAGAAAAGTTTCTCCTTGCTGGTGACTGCAGACTGCTGACCCACGAAGGCCATCTAGAAGTTTCTGCCTTTAGTGACTTAGGTTTCCACCAGGAAGGCTCCTGTGTCTCCGGCCGTCACCCAGCAAGGCCCATCCTGCTCAGCCCTGCGGAGTCAGAACAAAGGGAGAGAAACGAAAGGTGATCCAGAAAGTAAAATGAAGGAATTAACGTTTCTGTGTGGATTAGTTATAATCTTAGTTTATGAGCCTTTCCCAGAAAATTGAATGCGGTGAAAGAGCGAGAAAAATACCACCACACATACAGTTCCAGGGTCTTAAATTACCTGGGGAAGGGGCTTCGCTGGAGCCAAGAGAGCGGGCAGAGAGCTGCAGCTGAATTGAAGGATTGAGGCCGCAGGGCAGCGGCCAAGCCCAAGTCTGTGCAAACAAGCAGCCCGCCAGCCGCCAGGGTCGGGACGTGGACAGCGGGCCTGTGTTCCCTGCTGGCAGCCACCTGCTGCAGAGCCGGCCACGGGGCTCTGACCCCAGGTACCCTGCGCTGCAGCGGTCACTGCCACCCGAGGATGGTGTCCCGTCTGAATTGCTCTCTCTCCCAGGGACACGTGTTTGCGGCAGAGCCAGGGAGGCCCAGACGGAGAGCTGAGCACCTGGGACTGTCAGTCCTGCACTCCTTGGCACAAACAGGCTCCTGTGAGAGGCTCCGAGAGTGCCAGCCTGGGTCCCAGTGCCCTTCTCCTCCATTTTCTTGGAAGAAGTTGGGAGATTTGGAAGCAGTGTCTGGGCTCCCGCGGAGCTGCCCGAGGCAGAATAAACACTCCCCCAAAGAATCTATTAGGGGTAATTAATCAATTTACCGGAGAGGGGCTTTGGAAGAGCCACAAGAGGCATTTCTAAACGCCTAGCAGAGGCACCATAGTTTTTTTAAAAAAGGCAATTTAACAAGGACTGTTTCTGCAGAAGTCGTTTTCTAACTGAATGCGCTGATGGCGGGGCCTCGAGAAATGATTAAGTGTTTTTCTGGAAAACAAGGCAGGTATTCTGCAGGCGACTGCTCCAGTGAGAACACTGCCCTCTCTGTGCGTCCGTCCTGATGCTCGAAGAGATTTTAGAAGAAAATATTTGGGCTGCGGCTTAGGAATCAAACAGCCATAAGTATGTAAATAACGGCAGGCTGGTAGTCTTTCTAAAAAACATATACTAACCATAAACACGTGGCCACGTTTTGGCGGCCAGAAGGCACTGTGAGGGGTGCTCAGGTCCTGCTTCTGTGCCAGTGGCTGCTCACGAGGGGCGCCTGCCTCGGCCACCTCCATGGGGTCCCCGGAAGCCCTTTTGCTGTTTGAGAATCCTCTTGAGTTTACGTTGGGTTAGGGACACTTGATTATCCGAGTGGGGTGTGCGTTCCTGCTCCGAGGGCGATGCCCACAGTGGCCCTTCTTGCCAGGAGCAGCAGCGCTTGTCCCCAGGGGCACTTGTGGGGGCAGGGACGCACCCATGCGGGATGCACCCAGGCCCCGCTCTGCTCCCAGTGCTGAGCTGCACACCAACTGCAGGGCTCCCCCTGCTTTCTCCCCGTGCTCGTTTTTGTTCGTTTTTCAGATTCATTTACACACCCATCAATCCTAGCTCTTACTTACTTTCTGGGTTTGGGGAAGACAGGCCCTAGGATTTGTAAATCTGAAATCTCTTCTATTTAATAAGCACATTATGATTCAGAGGTACGTACACAGACTTAAAAAAAAAAAAAAGATTGTGTCACCACTGGGAATAGGTGGCTGTCTGTGGCCCTCCCAGGCGCGGTCCAGAGAGCGTACTGTTTATTGCACATCTCTGAGCTCGGGCACCCAGAAACGTGCTGGGCTGTGTTCCCAAGGTCATACCCTCAGGCAGCTTTCAGGACCCCATATTTAAATCCAAAATGCCAGTTGTGGCTCAGTGTTTGAGTGTTGACCTATGAACCAGGAGGTCACGGTTTGATTCCTGGTCAGAGTACATGCCCGGGTTGCAGGCTCGATCCCCAAGCACGTGCAGGAGGCAACCAATCCATGTGTCTCTCTCACATCCATGTTTCTTTCTCTTTCTCTCCCCCTACTTTCCACTCTCTAAAAATCAATGGAAGAAATATCCTCAGGTGAGGATTAACAAACACAGGTGCTCCATCAGTATCTGCTAAACCTGTGGTGCTGGGAGGCCTGTGGTCTGCCTGCCGCTGGCAGTGACTGCATCCACTTTGTTTCCAGAAACGTCTGCTTTAGTCACGTGACTAATGAAAATAACCGCCTACACTGTGAAGAGTCCACTGGGTTATTATGAAAACAGATACACAAAATCACTAAAGAAATGACAGAGTCTAAGTGATGATTGTAGAAATAGATCGAAATCTGGCTTCAAGTCTCTCTGAATTCCAAAACTGTGATAATAGTTATGATAATAACTTTGAGATGTATACGACTCGGAGCATAAATAAATAGAAAAAGGAATAGCTAGCTCTCCATGCACAAAGATGCTTTTCCTACGTAACAGTGCAATTATATTTCACTCAGAAGAGCCAGGGAAGGATTACAAGAAATCATGCGGAGGAAACAATGGCTGTTTATACAAAGATAAAGTTAAATATTTACTCAATACCATTCTTCACAATAAATTCCAAACCAAGATCGAAAGGAAAACCTTTGAAGAACTGAATTCGCACATGTGTGGGGAGTAATAATCTTAAGTCATGATGGGGAAGAACTTCCAGAGTATAAACCTAAGAAATAGTAAAATACTGATCGATTTAATTTTATAAACAAAAAGGCATATTTTAACATATTTAGAATAAAGTAGGTTGCAAAACAATAACTCCAAATGATGTTCACTAATACTTAAGTAACGTATAATAACCCATAAAAACAGCAAAATTGCATTAAAAGTTGACAAATGACATGAATAAAATATTCATAGAAAAGAACATGAATAAACAACTCAAATGGCTAATAATATAAATTTATATCAGCTGTGTGGGGAAATGTAATTTAATACTGTTTTTACCTATAAAATCATAAAATAATTGAAAAGTTTTATTTATCTACTAGAGGCCCAGTGCACAAAATTCATGCACGGGTAGGATCCCTAGGCCCGGCTGGCGATCAGGGCCAATCTGTGGGGTGACCAGAGGGGCGATTGGGGGCCTCCGCTGGCACCAGCCTTGTCTGGCCTGGGGGCTGGGGGCAGCTCCTGAGTTGAGCGTCTGCCCCCTGGTGGTCAGTGCACATCATAGCGACCAGTTGTTCCACCTGCTGTTGGGTTGATTTGTATGTTAGGCTTTTATTATATAGGATGTGGTTAGGACACAGACACACAAACAGGGATGACCACGAGAGGTCCCGGGGAGAAGGAGCTGTGGAGAGAGTCCCCCGAAATAGCCCCGCTGAAACCCTGACCTCAGATATGCAGCCTCCAGAGCGTGGGCAAGTCCATCTCTGCTGTGTGGCCGCCTGGTTGGTGGTGGTGGCTGTGATGGCCGAAGCAGAGGAAGAGGAGTGGTCCCGTGAGGAAGGAGCAGAGCTGACCTGTGGGCCTCTGTGGCAGAGGCCAGGTCACATGAACCACGGGCACAGACGGTGAATGTGTGAGCCACGTGCACTGTCTGCAGAGCAGCATTCTGTAGGAGGGTGGTATTTTAAATACAACTATTCATTAGCGCCTATGGGTGATGCTAAAGAGTTTCACAAATGCTCACCAGTCTCAGTTAAGAAACCAGCGAGATAAGTTGGATAAATTACAAATACTGAAGTGACATTTGTGGAGTATTTGGTTTCAAACTTGAGAAAAAGTGAAAAATACAGAGAAATACGTGAGAGAAAATGTACCGAGGGCAAAGCTGTGATGGAGATTCCTGTCTGGCAAGTTAGCAAACCCACAGAGGGGAGACCCATGGACAGGTAATAGAGCAGTCACCTGCCATAGATCTCCCAGCACCAGATGCCAGGGAGGGGGATGAAGGGATGGGAAGAGATGAACCAAAGAAATATATGTACATATGCATAGCCCATGGACACAGACATTAGTGTGGGGAAGGCCTGGGGTGGGGCGAAGGGGGGAGTGGGGGACATCTGTAATACTGTCAACAATAAATAAAATTATTTTTTCCTTATAGATGTTATTAACATGCACTGTGAAATAGTCTCAAAGGAGTCTAATATACATATGCATTTTCTTTCTCATACAACAGAATAGTGAACTTAATGAATAAAGTGCAACCGTTTATGTAGCGAGTTGTCATTCTTTCTTTCAATGGAGACCTTTAGTCGTTATTGAGTGAGTTGGGATGGAGCCTCAGTGGCAGCCTCAGCTTTACGTGAAACTGCGTGACTCGTGCCGCAAGACCCCACACCGAGAACTCATGGGACTTAATGAAAAGCAGGGCAATTAGAACAAAGACAGGAAACCCCACTATTGCTTAGGGTTAGGGGGAAAGAGTCTTCAAATGTTGTTGCTTCAATAATGAAAGTCTTAAGGCAGTGGATACTTTACAGCCCTAACGCCATCCTATTTGTTCTTTCCTGAGTGACATGTTTATTGTTTCTTATGAAATGAAAACCGTCTAAAATTGGACGGCTTACCCTATGGGAATGATCACGTTTGGAGCCAGCCAAGAAGTCATACCCTTCTTTTGAGATCACTAGTTCTATATAGGTTTGGAAAATTGTAGGAAATATTTGTTTCTATTATTTTTTAAATATATTTTTATTGATTTCAGAGAGGAAGGGAAAGGGAGAGAGAGAGAGAAACATCAATGATGAGAGAAAAATGTCGATCGGCTGCCTCCTGCATGCTTCCTACTGGGAATGGAGCCTGCAATCCGGGCATGTGCCCTGACCCTCAATCAAACCCGCAACCTCTTTGTGCATGGGATGATGCCCAACCGACTGAGCCACACCGTCCGGGCTCTGTGTCTCTGTTCCTGAGTGTTGGTGAACACCTTCCAGTCAAGCATGGCTCGCCATCAGTGCTTGTGTGAAGCACTGACTTCCGGAGCTTTCCCCTCGGGTTGCAGTAGCCCATCTTGGGGGTGCCTTTCGGGCAGTGTCGGGACACACGGGCAGACTGGCAGGACGGTCTTGGATTGAGACTGAAATGCAGATGGTCCCCTTGGTCGGGTTCATCTCCTCCTCCCTCTGCTGCCACTTCAGCCCCAAAATGACTGTTTTACCTCAGAATTACTGCTGACTTTTAGGGACTGTGTGTCATCCGCTTATACTCAGCCACGCCTCATCTTGGGCCTCCAGCAAAGCTTGTGTGGGTTGAACTTCTGTATTTCTCTCCCAACTACACCGTGAGTACTGTAAGGACATAGTGAATCTTATCCTTCCAGAAATAGTTCCATACTGGCTGTCACTTTGCCTTCCAAGCAGGAGGACATCAGCATTTATTTGACTAAGTGAAGCCTGTGCAATGTTCTAAGTAATACCATCTTCTTAAAAATAACAAAGTTAATTCGAAGTCCCTGAAAGCGGGGAAAGGAGAATAAACTTACCTCTGTGAAAGCTCAAAATGACTTTTACCTAAGAATTACTGCTGACTTAGACTGTTCGGGGGTTTTGGGTGGAGGTGGTGTCTTCTCCCTCTAAGACGTCAGTATTACTTGTTATCACATTTCAATATGTAACTGACTTTGTGTAATAAAAACGTGTGTTTAAATTCCTATGCTAAAACTTAATTATGAGTCTTTTGTTACCTAAACAGTGACTTTCTATGCTTCACCTTCTGATTCAGCTAAATGTTCAGGGTTTCTTTCTAGTTGTTTAGGCTTTCTTTTGCTTTATGTCAGGGTTTAATAGTTATTCATGTGCAACACACAAAGCGCGCCCCAGACCAGCAGTAAATTAACAACAAGGAATCAGAAAGTGCGATCCGGGAAAATTAGCTTACAGGCACAAAGATAGACGTTTCCAGATAAAGTATGTTTTAGGTCTCTTTTTATTTAATTTTAAAATGGAAAGCATACTCCCTGGCTGGTTTGGCTCAGTGGATAAAGCGTTGGACTGCGGACTGGCAGGTCTCGGGTTCGATTCTGGTCAAGGGCACATGCTCGGGTTGCAGGCTCAATCCCCAGTAGGGAGCGTGCAGGAGGCAGCCGATCAGTGATTCTCTCTCATCATTGATGTTTCTATCTCTGTCTCCCTCTTCCTTCCTCTCTGAAATCAATAAAAATATATTTAAAAAAATAAAATGGAAAACATAATTTGATTTATTTTTATTTTTGCATGCACAGAATATTAGATTTTTAAGTAACGTATTTGTAACAAATATGTTACTTAATAGTCTCAGAATTTAGGAATGTGGCAAATACAAGTGTATTTTGAGTTTGGGTTTTCTCTAATCATTTTCTTGTGCTGAGTCAGTTGCTGTAGGAAAATGTTGGCTCATGACTAAGCATCACTTAGTATCCTACTCTTTAAGCATCTTGACAGGTCCCAGCTATAGAATTGTGACTAAAGTTTAGAGTGTGAGGACCTTGATCATAAACTAGTTCAATCTCTCTAGGCCATGTAATGGCACAATCAAAATGGAAATGGCTGCATTTTCAAAGACCCATGAAGTGCTTGGTGTTTGACATACATTATTTTTCATACTAACTCAAGAATACGTATTTTATAAAAGAAGACATTAAGATACAGAAACGTTGATTTCTCAGACACAAGTTGGTGGCATAGCTTGCCCTCCAGGTTACTCTAATTCTTCCGCATCTTCCCCAAACCCTCTCTATACCCCAATGCTTTCTTTTGAATTTAGAGTTTTGATTCTTGGTTTCCTGCCCCAAAGTGTTTTCCCACTACACCACTGTTTCAGATAACCACAAAGTGAACTGGAAATACATCGCCTTATTGTTTCTATTGTCTATTCTGAAATAATATTAATTCTCTTTCCCATTTTTAAAACAAATTTTAGGCTTCTAATTCCTAACTTTCAACTATTTTCCTCTGTCTGATACAATAGCAATATAAAACCTTATATTCAAAAGTAGACAAGGAACACAGTTCAAGAACATGAAGACAAACCAACCAATGTAAAAAGGGAACAGATGTAAACAATCACTGCAGGAAAGCCTTGGTTTTCTCTTTCTACTAACAGACTGAGAGCTGCCCCATCCAATCACAGCTACACAAATTGTATTCTCATTTGCATCTATAGTGTTCAATCAGAACTGCACAATTTGGATGCCTCATTTACATAAAATTTACATAATTTGGAACCTGGGTGGAAATTTTCCTATAAAAGATGGCCTCCTCTTTGTCTCTGTGGAACAGAAGTTAGAATAGTACCTGGATCTGTGTCTCCTGGGCTGCAGCCCTTTTTGCTCAAATAAATGCTTTATATCCTTTATTAAAGTCTAAAATTAATTTTGGTTTACACTATGAGTCACCATATCACAGATCTTTTTTTTTCATTTTTATTATTGAGGACACGGTGCCTCAGGCCATGACCCCCTGCTAGTTAGGGGTCAGGGAGCAAGAACAGGGGTCAAGTTCATGGAAGACAGGAAATGGGCACTAGAATGTGAAGGTAGGGTAGCCATCGGGGCAGTAGGGATGCCATTCCTACCAGGGCCAGTGTCCTGGACACACAGGGGTGAGGAAGGAGAAAGCTCACCATGGGTCCTTGTCCTACAGAGAGCAGGGGAGGAGGGAGCTACAGAGGGTGTCAGGGAGAGGCTGGCAGGCCCTGCTGGTGAGGGGACACCTCACCCAGTGGATCACCAACTGGCTGCTCGTCAAGGAGAAGAAATGGGAGAGCAGCCTGGTCGGGGAGATTTCAGTAAATTAGGTGCTTTTGTGGGTGTTTCCTGACCTTGAAGGTGAGCACAGTCAGGTGAGTTGAGGACAGGCCTGGGGCTTCCTGAATATAAACCACGTTCTCCCCGCTGCCTGAGGGAATGGGCGTGATGACATTCAACTGCACTACTGAGAACCGTGAGGTCCTTAGGTGGTTTGGATAATTGGAAATGACTGTCTACCTCAGGAAATGCTTTTCCTCCCAGCCTGTGGGATCAGCCAGCAAACCGCTGGTGTTGTCGTACGTAAGGCCACACGCTCTGGTGAAGTGGCGGCTGCCTTTACTCCTTGCTTACACAGTTTGTCAGTGTTTGGGGACCTTAGCAGAAAGCTGCAGTGACACACTTTCTCGCCCTTGAAAAGCTCGAGGACAGCAGGGTTTGTGGATGGCTAGGTGTGCAGCGGGGGGACCAGGTGTGTGGCGGGGGGGCCTGTGCCCTCTCTGCCTGCCCCGAGCCTCCAGCCACCCAAGTCGCATGGGGAGCAGACTAATTGCATTTCTCCGGGATGCGATCCCTCTGACAAAGTGTGTTGGCAGTGACTGTGTAAAACGGGACGATGGCCGTGTCCCAGGTCTGTGTTGTGCCAAACACTTGGACGGCCGAGTCCTTGGCTTCCCAGAGGCTCCTTTCCTAACGTTATTGCTGAGCAGTTGGACACTCGCTTTTCTGAAGACCATTTAGTACAGTTACTTATGACGTTGAATAAACACTGCATCTAAGAAGAAATTACTAAAATATGAAGTATGACATATTTAATGGGGAAGGGGCAATGTGATACAATCGCTAAGGTTTCATAAAACTTTAAATAAAATTAACACACATAACTTTAACACACCCGTGTCGACATCTTAAAATGGCAAGAAATAAACACTCTCTGCCCGTCTTAAAGCTGCAGTCAAGGCTGAGTTCTTATCTCAGTTTATCAGAAGCCTTGTATGGGCCGGATCTCAGCGATGACGCGTCTTAATGACATGGACGTTTTTGGCCGCTGTGTTCAACCTCAGGGGCCTGTGGTGAGGGGACCAGGCCAGCGCTGGCTCGATGACGGGCACTGTTTGCGTGGCTTCTATTACAGTCTGTGACTTTAAACCTGAATGTGGCAACGGGCAACGTGCTGGTGAGTGCGTCTGTGTGTAGAAACCAGTTGCGTCTCAGGCCCAGGAGATGCGGGGAGGCCTAGCCCTCTCTCGGCCCTCCAACCCCCGGGTCCCTGCCTTGGAGGTGCTCCAGTCCCCCCGCCCCCCAACATCTGCAGAGTCCCTGCTCAAACCTTAGCCCCTGTAACTTTAAGTCTGTTCTTGTATGGGCCTTGTCAGTGGGAAGGCCGATAGAGCGGAAAGAGACAGGACAAGCCATGCTGTGTCCCCTGAGCCCAGATAAGGGTTCTCTCATTCATTCACCTGCATCTGGGTTTTCCTTTGAACACCTTTTCCAGGTCTAATTTAAACAACAAAAAATTCACTTCTTTTAAGTGTACGATTCAAAGATTTTCATAAATGCACACAGTTGTACGAGCATTCCCACCTCCAGCCGCCCAAAGCTCTCTTGTACCCACTTACAGCCAGTGCTCATTCCCACCTGAGGCCCAGGTGAGCACGAAGCTGTCTCTTCTGGGGCACTTTGTGTAAGGAGGGAACAGATTCACTACTCACCTGTAGCGTGTGGTTTATTCGTTTTTATTACTGAGTGTCTGTTTGTTGCATGGGTATCCCACCTCTGTTTCTCCATCCCAAGCTGGTGATGTTCGAGGAGTCCTGTGTTTGGGTTATCACAGAGGAAGTCACTGTGAGCACGCATGTGCAAGTCCTCGGGTAGACGTACGTGTTTATTCTCTTGGGTGTGTGGCTTGGAGTGGACCTGTGGGGTCAAGTGGTGACTTTACACGTAACATTTTAAGAAGCTGCCAGACTGTTTTCCAAACCGGCCAGACATCACACACTCCAGCTGCAGGGTCTGCGGCTGCCCCTTTCCCACGGCCATTGGTCACCGCATGAGGGGGTCTCAGTGGTTTGGGCAGCGTTTCCTGGAGACTGAGGATGCTGACCGTCTCCTCAGCCTCGGGTCTTGCTGACCTCCTCGGTGAAATGTCTAGTTACATCGTGGCCGTGTTTGTATAATGGTCTTCATGTAGTCTCAAGTCGTAAGTAACTTTGACAATGGTAAGCTAACAGGAACGCCAGTTTCATGCCCGACTCTATCTGCAAAGCAGACTCTGCCTTTGAACAACGTTTAAAAACAAGCCTTCCAAGCAGAAGCTCCAACTCGGCCAGCCACGCGCCTCAGACACCCTCCGGCTTGTCTGGTTCAAGGAACATTTTAGAAACCAGGTGTCTTACATAAAATACACATTTGATGCTCCTATTAAAAACCAGGGGATTTTATACCTTTGTCCCACAGTGACGACACCCCGCTGGCTGGAAGCACCCGCGGCCCCTCTGAGGCGGGTCACCGGCCCATGTTCCCTGTTCCTCAGACCTCACGCCTCTGAGTCCTTCCTCCCTCGCGTGGACGCTCTCATCTCCGCTGCACCTCCGAGTTTCACAGGCTGTGCAGACCCGAGGCACCTGCGGGTTATTGTATGACCTCGTGCCGTTTATGGGAAGCGTTCAGGGGACTGTGAGGTCAGTAGGGGCCGGGGAGCCCCCACAACGGCGACGAGGCACTGTCAAAGGCAGTTGGTACTTGTGCGCAAACACGAGGCGGGGGCCCCGGTGCATAGAAAAGAAACCAAAGGCATGGAGACTGTTTACTCAAGCATGAAAGGGGATGGGTTTTTTCACGTACCCTTGGTGCGAGCGACAGGCGCTGCCAACACCTGCCCTTCAGCCGCTGCCCGCAGGCAGGGCTCCGCCCGCAAGGTGTTTGTAAGACGTTGTGCAGAGGATCCGGCTGCGCCGCTGCCCAGGTGTTCAGCGCCGGTGAGCAGCACAGGCGCTTTCTAAGATTTACTCGAGACCTTTCTCCAGTGTCCCTGCCGTTCCCTTCTTGCTCCGGAGTAGCCAGGGCCTCGCACGCAGATGATTCCTGGATGCCTGGCGGCATCGAGCTGAACACACCGGCGCCCTCGTCAGTGCCGGCATCCGTCTGCTGGAATGAGGACAGGCTCGTCACCCTGCCAGTCAGCCTCACTCTTGCTTTGCTCCCCAGCCCCTCGCCACTTCCTTGAGTGCAGTGGAGTAAATGTGTCACCTCAGAAACAACCTTTGAGAACCGGTGATTGCTCTCTGCAGTGTGAAGTGAAAGTCTTCACGTTAATTAAGCCTTTATTTGAGGCCCCCAGAGTGCGTTCAATGAATTCATTTTCATTGCCATAAATTGTTCTCATGCCTTTTAGCAAGAAGCCATGGCGCTCCCTACTGTCCAGGGTCAGCAAACACGCTTATTCTAAGCGCTGGACCTGCCCTGGCCAAGAGCTGGTGCCCAGGGCCCTTCCTTCCAGGGGAGATAGGGTCTGCTCTGCCTGCGGGGTTCTCGAAATCGAGCGAGTTTGACCGGGTCTGGGGTGGGCATGCCTTCTTCCTCTGGACTGTGGAGTCCGGATGGCCCCCGGCACAGGATGGGAACACTTCACTTCGGGACCCAGCCTCACTGTGAGGAAGCTGAGAGGAGTGTGGGTGATGCTGTATTCACGTGAAGCCTCCATCGTCGTGGGTCACAGATGGGGGCCCTGGGAGAGCAGCCTGTGGTGGCCGGCGTGCAGGTAGCGTGGGGACCATCACGGGCCCGTGTCCCAGCAGGTGGAGGCCTGTCGGAGTGCTCTCAGGAGGTGTGAATCCCCGTCGACTTCAAGGGAAACTTGTGAGGAGACACCACCAGGAGGAGATAATGTGTTGGAAGGTGAGGGACACTGAGTCTGAGGAGGCCAGACGACAGAGGTCGTGACCCCATGCTGGCGGGTCAGACCCGGAGTGGCCTCCAAGATGAATCGGTGGCTCCCTGTGCCCCCGAAGTAGGACCACAACCGGAGCTTCTGGCCAGGAGGGAGTCCAGGACGCAGGAGACAGTCACGCTTCAGGTCCAATGGGAAATCCTGGAGGGAACGGAGCGGAGATGTATGGACATGGGGAGGGTGCTGACCGCTCACAGTGGGGCAAGCTGGGCGCCAGGCCAGGCAGTGGTCCTCCATCCCAGGTCTTGGTGGAACCACCCAGTTCTCCTAAACTCCCTGACTCGGGTCCACCGGGGCCCAGCGAGCCTTCCTTTACAGAAAATGCCTCGGGTATGTTGAGAGTTGGACAACTTTGGAGCATTGAGCTATGACATTCTGAAGCATTCATTCGTCTTGGACATTGTGCCTAGAATGGAGAAAGCAGTGACCTCAAGGTGGACAGGGACATGTGCTCAGAAAGTACTGGGTTTGGAGCTGATGCCACAGACAAGTGACTGTGAAAGAGAAACTTCACTGTGATCCCATACCCGTGTTTGACACAGAGCGTAGGACAGGCCTGAGATGACATCGGAGCGAGTCCCCACCATGTGACCCCGCAGGAAAGGAATTCGCTGCTACTCTAGGCAGGCACAGTCACGTGACAGAGGGAATGCTCATTTTCTAAACAATCTAATTAGGTGGACGAGCTAGATCCCCCCCCCCCCCCATACACACACACACACACACACACACACTCACACACGGTGCTGCTTCGCTTTTGGACACTCTTTAGGGTAAAGGTTTTGATTTGTTCTGTCTGATTCAAAACCACAGTCCTCAACGCAGTTCTCAGACCACACACCCGAGACCTCCTAGATGCCCCCTCTGGCATCCTGACTGTCACCTCTGAGAGAGCAGAGAGATGGCGAATCATCGAGGAAGGAAAGATGAATTTCCTTCGCAAATGAAGAGGGATTTTCCCTGAAAGTTCCTAGAGAGAGACTTGAATTTAGGGCCTGGCGGGTCACGCTCACCTGTTTTTCCTGAGTGCACTGCTCACCAGATCCATGTGCCTGGACCAAGGCCTGCTCTGCATTCAGACATGGCTCGTAAAAGCTCCCAAATAAAAACCTGCTTTGATGTCCAGTCCTGGCACATAAAATACCAAACAGCTTTTACGGAGGTGAGCGGTTACCAATGTCAGCAGCAGGGACGGGCAGAAACTCATTGGAAACTCATTGGAAATTCGGCCAGGTATCTGGTTTACATTTGAGGAATGAACGCATGAGACATGCTTTATTGGGCTGTCGTGCATGAAATTGCCTCCTTACGTGGCCGATAAAACATGCCATTATTTTCTCAGAAGTTTGGAGGGTCCCTGTGGCCTATGGGGGGTGGAGTGAGGCCCTGCTCTCAGCATCTGGTCACACACAGGCCGAAAGCCTTATCTCCCCGTGGGCCAGGCTGAAGGCAGCCAAGGTCAGTGCCCCGGGCCAGCAGCTTCCTCATGGCCCTGAGCACTGCCCACCTCGGCCAGCCTGGAGGGCACAACGTGGCTGTCTGCATAGAGGACATTTGTTGGGTTCCCACCCATCAGCCCTCTGTTCCCTGAACATGGGCCCACGTGCTTTAAGGGGAACAAGCCCATGAGTTGTGAACAAGGGCAAATGGCCTAATCCAAGGACATAATGTGACTGTGACTTTGTGCATTCTAAGATTTTTTCTAAAGCTACAGAATACAAAACAAACTATTTAGGAAGCAGCATTTAAATAAGGTCACCTACTTGGTATCATTTATGGAATTCCACGGACATGGCCTGGTCCTCATGTTCCCCCTCCCCTCTGAGTGTGTGCACACACATGAGACCTTCAGCACTGAATGTGGCAGCATCAGCCCACAGAGCTGCACAGCATCTGAGTCACGCTGGATCCATCCAACCTCTGAGCTTCCGTGTCCCTGCTCACACGGCACAATGACAGCGCTCACCTCACCAACCTCACCGGGGAATGGTGAGGACGGCTCGCAGGGCGCAGGCGAGTCCCCTCAGGTAGAGACGGAAGGAAATGTAGCTAGAATCACCATTAATAAGACCAGATGGTATCCCGGCGCACTGTCTGGTGGAAAATGGCAGAAAACACATTGGACTCCAGCAAGTTCACTGCAAATAACAGGCAGCGTGTTGGTTTTAATTATTCATCTGTGCGCCCGTGTGTGAAGACTCTCTTCTGTTGTCGGTGCTGATGTGCCCGGCAGCCGCCCCTCTCCCGCTCCGCACTCCAGTATGAAGTTAGAGTGAAACCACAATCCTCGCCATGCAGATTTTCCAGGGAACATTCGGAGAGCTCCGTGGCCGACCCCAAAGTCATGGACTCTTTCTAAAAAGTCTCATATGGGCGTTGAAATGCTTCTTTCTCACTGAGAATGACTCAGGCGAGACGCAGCGCCCCCGCTGGATCCGGCTCCACTCGTTCCCAGGAGAGACCGCGCCGCTGGCTGCTGCGCGTGTGGCTCAGGACAGCTCAGGGAGGCTCTGGCCGGCACGTGGGCGCAAGGGCAGCTGCAAACCTGCGGTGGTGACAGCAGCCGCAGCTGAGAGGCCGAAGTGCCTCTTGAACTGTAAGCACTTGGGGCACCGTGTGGGTGTTCCGGGATTTGTTTAGAACTTAAAGCTGCCGATCTCCAGGCGACGTCAGCACGTCTCTAACACTCAGAGTCAATGGTTGTTCATGACTGAAACTTGGTGAAGACGAATCACGTGCAAGTTCATGTGTCTCATGAAGTACGGCTCTAAACCCCCCAGGCTTTTCTGAAGGACAGACTTTCCATTTAGGTGAAAAGAATGGTGCTGTTTGGGATCGAGTGTAGACAGATCCCCCAGTATTCCTCTTCTGTCCAGTTCAGTCATGTGCCCTTCAGAATTCCCCAGATCATAGTTCTTACCACTTTAAAAAAATATTTTTTTTATTGATTTCAGAGAGGAAAGGAGAGTGAGAAAGAGATAGAAACATCATTGATGAAAGAGAATCATTGATCCGCTGCCTCCTGCACACCCCACATTGGGGATTGAGCCCGCAAACTTTCCAGTGCTGACTGGGAATCGAACTGTGACCTCCTGGTTCATCAGCCAACCCTCAGCCACTGAGCTGGGCCTTACCACTTTTTATGTAAAGGGTCATTTGGCAAGTAGTTTAGCTTTTGCAGGCTACCTGGTTCCACTGTGGCCACTCAGCCCTGTCATGGTAGCTCACGGGAAGCCATAGACACCACACACGGAAATGAGCATGAATGTTTTCTAATAAAACTTTATCTAAACCACAGCAACAACAAAAACAGGCAGCCAGCCCTGCTTTGCCTATGCCTTTCCTAGTTAAATGCCACTTTACTGACCAGGCTTTAGCTTCAAATCCTATCTGTTCTCCAGATCTACAGAACTGAGTTTGACCATGTGTTTTCCTAAAGCAGATCAGTGAATGTAAAGAAGTAGCAATGAAATGTAACCCACGTGATGCACACAAAGAGAAATGACTGGCAGAAAGAAAACATAGTCTCAGCAACTGTACCATAATACAAAGAAGTATAACAAACTTATAGTTGGAATCTCAGAAGGAGTAAGACAATAAATTTTGTGAAAATAGTGGTCAAAACATTTCTAAATTGATGAAAACTTTAAATCAGCAGACCCAGGAAGCTTGATAAGTCCTAAGTAGAAAGATAATAACACATACACACATACACAGACCCGCAAACAATGTGCACCGAGGCCTATCACATTCAAATTGCTGAAATGCAGTGATAGACCATGGCATGCTGAGGCACAGAGGTAAGAGCGGCAGCAGACTTTTTGACAGATACTATGCAAGCCAGAAGACGAGAAATGATGGCTTCTGTGCTGAAAGAAAATAACGGCACCCGGTAATTGTATACCCAGCAAAAAATCCTTTGAAAACAAAGACCGACCACGTGAGATGCCGCCTCACACCTACTGGAATGGCTATAATCCCAAAGTCCAACATTCCCGAGGACTTCGATACATTGTTGGTGGAAATGTAAAATGGCACAGCTGCTTTGGAAAAGAGTTTGAAAGGCTTTTTTTTTTTTTTTTTTTAAATAAGCATCTCCTTACCATACAGTGCAGCAATCAGGCCCTATGACTATTCCCTCAGACAAATGCGATCCAGGCCCACACAGAGGCTGGCTCCTGAATGTCCGTAGCTCTGCTATTCACAATAGCCCCAAACTAGAATCAACCCGAATGTCCACTAGAGATAGTGGATAAACAAACCGTGGTGGTTTAACCACACCATGGGGTATCGCCAGCTAAGGAAAACCAAACTGCCAGTACCTTCAGCAACCTGGATGGGCTGTAAAATCTTATGCAGAAAATAAGAAGGCAGACACCAAAGTCTGCATCACATGACACTTTCCCGTGGAAATTCCATAAAGGCGCGGGTGTATGCATCCAGTGGTTTCTGAGCCTGGGGTGCAGGTTAGTCTGGGTCATCGGGGGAGACAGACCCAGTGGGACAGACCCAGAAGCAGAGGCGAGCGCTGGTGGAAACTTACCTGAGTGGTGGCGAGTGCACCCTGGATCCCACGTTCCTGCCTCTGCAGTCTGTGCCCTGCACAGCCATGCTCCCACAGGTCTTCTTATATCCCCAGTGCCAGCATTCAAGCCACATTTACTCCCACATAAAGTCACGACGTGGTAATTGTCATCTATAACTAGCATTTCTTTTTTTTTTATACTAGAGGCCCGGTGCATGAAACTCATGCACTGGGGCGGGGGGGGGGGGCGTTCCCTCGGTCCGGCCTGCACACACTCGCAGTCCGGGACCCCTTGCTTCTTACCACCCACCTGCTCACTGTTCCTTAATGCTTGGCTTGCTGCTCCTTAGCACTGCTGCAGGGGCGGGAGAGGCTCCCGCCACCACCGCTATGCTCACCAGCCATGAGCCCAGCTTCTGGCTGAGCAGTGCTCCCCTGTGGGAGTGCACTGACCACCAGGGGGCAGCTCCTGCATTGAGCATCTGCCCCCTGGTGGTCAGTGCGCATCATAGCAACTGGTCGTTCTGGTCCTTCCACTGTAACGGTTGCTTAGGCTTTTATTATATAGATAAAAACAGGGATTCATAGTTGACAAAGAGTTTTTAAAAAGCAGGAATGCTGATGGCTTAAAGATGACCTATCTTGGCTCATTCTTCCCGACAGCTTTCCTTTTATTTATGGGAATCAGGGACTGTGGCATCCTCTCAGGTCACCTACACAACCTCGGCCTCCATTTAGGAGAAGCACGTTCCTTAAGGAGCTGTGATTCATTGGGCCGCTTGGCACTGCTCGGACACGCTTGGTTGTTGCTATGCTTGGTGGCAGGTCTGTGGGTGGGGGTTCTCCAGGTGTGTCCACAGCAGAAACGCTCTTCAGAGGCAGCAGCCATGGCCTCCAAAGGAAGGCTGGTCAGTACTGACAGCCAGCATGTCGAGTCCCAACTCTGGCGCCGCCTACCCACCAGGGCCCTGCCCATTGGCGCTGGGTGCAGAGATCCTGGGCTACTGAGAATTGGGGGTGAGGCGGAGATGTCAGCGCCACTTTGTGAAGCATTTTCATAGAAGGGTTTTTCTGGAGTTTTGATGGTGCCGAGTCCAAACACAGCTGCAGAAATAAGACAGACCTGGGTTAATCTCCGAAAGCATACCTCTGCATACTAGTACTCTCCACCTAGACTATTCTAGAAAAGGCAAAGACCACACAAGTGCACACACCGTGGTTTCCAAGAGACGCTGTTCCCACATGTCTGGGCTGCACACTTGTGAGGGGACAGCAACGGGTGTGCGCGCGTGAGGTCCAGGCTGCTCTCACAGCACCCCCCCCCCCAACTGGGGCAGCGTAAGCATAGACATCCCCCCTCGCCGTCTGGGACAGAGTCTAAGGTTAAGGTGGGGGGGGGGGGCTGCTCTGAAACTTCAGGGGTTTGTTGGCATCTCTGGCGTCTCCGGCTTGTCTCGCCCGAGTCCTGCTGTTCACGTCACGCGGTGTTCCCGTGTGTGCGCGTCTGTGCCCATTTCCCCTTTGAGGACACCACCGTGTTGGATGAGGGCGTACACTGATGACCTCATCTTACCCCACTACACCTTCAGTGGCCCCACTTCCAAACTAGGCCACTAGTTTGGGGGGGCCATAGCACATGATCTGTGTTATTCTGAAATGACTTTGCTCGCTAGGGGCCCCTCTGAGGGTCTCAGGCAGCTCGAGGACCCTGACATCAGTTCTACTTACATTTGTCTGTCAGCTATGACCTCACTGTTGCTTCCTTTTTAAGATGATTTTTTTAGATGAATGTCTAATTAGTCGGTGAAGGTCATAGGGCAGCTCTCATTTTTTCAATGAACCACCTGTTGGTCAGCACCGTTTATTTCTATCGGTTGTTCATCTGACTGGGAGGGTTTTACTAGTTTAACTGGATTGGGAAGCAGAAAGCTTAGGGTGTTGGCTTTGTAATCAGCAGCTCTCCTGTCGTTCACTTCTGTTCTCGTTAGTGGGGTTTACAGCAGCGGTCACTAACCTTTTGGACCTCACGGACCACCAGCGGTCGCCAACTCCTCGGACCTCATGAACCACCAGTGGTCCGTGGACCACCGCTTGGCGACTGCTGGTTTACAGGGAGGGACCCGGGTGCCAGGGTCCAGCTCAGGCCCCGATGACGAGTGAGTGACAGACTCAAGAGGCACCTTTTGCCATGTCTCCTCTGCTCATGGGAGAGAGAAATGCATCTTCCCGTGGAGTTGCCCCAAATAGACTGGCTGGTGTCTGCGCTTCGTCCCTGGTGGCTCCTCGCTGTCACTCCGTGTCCCATGGCAGCAGCCCCTGCACACAGTCCCTGCTCTTATCTCGCAGGCTGTCATCGGCCAGGGTGTCCCTCCTCGCACCTGGGCGCTGACAGGAGCTGTCCCTGGACAGTGTTGGCACCTCCAGGGCCTGTGACACCTTCCTGTTCGAGACCCTCAGACCGTCGGTCAGCAGAGGCTCGTCCATCACCCGTATCTAGGTCACAGGTCTTTCCACTGTGGCATCTCCACTGTGGAAGGCCAGCGCTCAGGGTCACCTGCACTGGTTCTCGCAGGACACAGGCTGCAGGTCAGCCACAGGCTGTCCCACGTGATGCCTGCCCATCAAGGGGCCCCGCCCCCTCCCCGCTTCACCGCTCAGGGTCACCCCCGTAAGTCTCTGCGGGTTGTTTGTACACAGATGGTTCCTGCTTCTGCGTGTGACTGTTCAGTGTGTAGTTGGTCATCCTCTCGGCTGGTGTACCTGGCGATCCTCATGCCCCCCGCCATGGCTTTCTGAGGGAGCAAGCCCGTGCCTCACTCACAGGATGGACCCTGCTCTGTGCTGGGCACGGGCGAGACTTCTAGCTGCCGAGACCTCCTGGGAAATTGGACACAGGGCTTGGTTCTTCTTTCTTATGAAGACCTGCTTCCGGGGATTCCGTGATTCTCCCTGGTGTCGGGGGGAGCCCTGAGCTGTCCACTGTGTCTCACCTCTCCAAACTCAATTCCAAATTCTGAACACACACTCCTTTCCATTCTGTTTTTCTTCCAAAATTCCTTTGCAGACTAAACTTGTTAAGGGCCAAGAATAATGGTAAATACACTATAGGAAACAGAGGGCATTGTACTAGTAAAGGTTTGAACACTTAAAGATGTACCTTTATAGCCTTGTATACATTCAGGCCATCATACAATACAATTTATGTTATATAATGGCCACTAAAATGATAAACTATTTTGCATGTTCTCTCTGTATAAGCTAAGCAGCTATTTACTACCTTAATTCTAAACCCAAATCCATCTGGGCAGGCTGAGCGTCTCTGTCGGGGACACCCTGACGCGTGGAGGATGTTAGCTCTGGCCGTCACTGAAGTTAGTGAAAACCAAGTGCATTTTCCTTAAACCCGCTGGGGGGCGGGGGGTGATTGCTGCTGTCCCCTGTCAGTGGCTGAGTGGCACCTGGAGACACAGGGTCCGTAGGTCTAGTCCAGGCCCCACGTGCCCCCGGGATGATGCAGGTATATAACCTGCATTCTTTCACACGGTATTAAAATTTCACATCCCGAGTCAGAGTTAATATAACCTGAACCAGGTGTCTGTGCGAACAGCCCCTGTTACTGCAGATGCTCCAAACGCCACTGAGATTGAAGCCCTCCACTCGAGCGCTCTCTCCACAGACAAGTGTAAGCAGCTCCCTCGTCTTGCTTTCTCCTTGCTGATCACAAAGTACATGACGTTCAAATTCTGCTCAGTGGAAAAGGAGGTCGGTTTTCCCAAATCCCATTATTCTAGAATGGAAACACTTACATGGAAATTATTTCAAGATTTCAGGATCTGCCACAGGGGGTTTCTGAAGGATGACTTGGCAGGAACCTTTCTCCTTCTGTGGACATTTTAAACAGATCACGTGCACAACAGCGTGAGGTCAGCAGCTGTCCCCTCAGAATTCACGCACCGCGCTCTCCACTGCGCCTCCCAGAGGGGCCTTTCATCGCCGTGCGGGGTATGGGAGTTACGTCATGGGTTAGAAAGCTGGGTACGGCCGAAACCGGTTTGGCTCAGGGGATAGAGCGTCGGCCTGCGGACTCAAGGGTCCCAGGTTCGATTCCGGTCAAGGGCATGTACCTTGGTTGCGGGCACATCCCCAGTAGGGGGTGTGCAAGAGGCAGCTGATCGATGTTTCTCTCTCATCGATGTTTCTAACTCTCTATCCCTCTCTCTTCCTCTCTGTAAAAAATCAATAAAATATATATTTTTAAAAAAAAAAGAAAGCTGGGTACGACTTCCTGCTTGCTACAGCTACAGAGCACAAATATATCTTTTTCCCTGTATCTGTATATTTGTCATTTTTAAGTTTCAGAAGGCCTTACCTAAAGAGTAATTTTGACTGCATTGCAGCTACTCAAAGGCCATCTCTTCGTGGGAAACATTCACGCCTTCATTCCTTCAAGTGACATTCACGTTACCCTGCGCTGGCCCGCACTGAGGATGGCAGATCTGCTTCCCGGCTCAGTGGCTCGGGCTGGGCACTGAGCCTCACGCACCTCACCCGCCCTCGCCACAGGCTCAGGAGGGCGAGGGCCATCGTGGTGACTGCGGCACCTTTCCTGAGTCAGTGCCAGCAAGCACAGCACACGCTCCCCACGAGTTCTCTCACGACAACTCCGAGGAAGAGTTTTTATCACGGACTCCCTGTGAGGAAGCTGCACTTTAGGAGGGTCGGGGAGAGGCCGGGGACGTGTGAGAAAGCGATGGGGACTGTCTGTGCCTCTGATGGAACCTGAGGGCCATGTGCAGAGGCAGCTCTGGGCAGCAGGGCACTAACATGTCCCAGAGCGCCCGACACTCGTGTTCACGTCTGAGCCTTTGCACACTTGGGCAGATTACTGCACAGATATGCAGGGGGTGCTCCTCTAACTGCTCGGGTGTCGGGAGGTCTCTGGTGGGTTCCGTGTGTCAGGTTCCGAGCACACGTGGGCTATCCCTTCAACCACACCCTCTCCTGGGAGGTGGCCAGTGCCCTCTCACTGAGACGCGAGCCTCCCTGCTCCTCTGGGCGCCGCTCCCGCCAGGACGGGGTCCTTCAGTGTGGACCGCGAGTGCCAGAGAGTTGGCACCGAGGTGCAGCTGCGGAGCTGGTTCAGAGAGGAAAGCGGCCTCTCCTGTCAGCGGGCACTGAAGGAGGAACAGGCTCGGCCACTTGCACTCGGATGAAGTGGTGCAAACCTTTGCACGCCACTCCCTGCCTATTGGTGGTCTCTTTAGCAAAGGCGGGGCTTGGGTGGGTGTCTGTTCAGTTTCTGCTGAGTTCTGAGGGTCTGTGGGCAGTGCCATGCCCCTCCGTGTGGCCTGGCGTCCCTGCCTGCAGTCCAGCACAGCCAGGGACCAGCCCCTCCATCGAGATGGCAACTCGAATCCCAGCCCTCGCCTGCCTGTGTGGATTTGATACAAGAGACTCAGTTATGGTGTTTCCAGCTCCTGATCGTGCCCATCAGCAGATGGAGCTGCTGCTGCCAAGAAGCAGTGGTGGCCCCACCCCTGCCCTGAGGCAGGGAGAGTGATGGCCTGCCTCGCCACAGGGCCCACAGGCGTGGATCACACAGGCTGCCGGGAGGTGCCTCTGCCCGAGGTGTGCAGTCGTCAGGTAATGAGCACAGAGATGATGAGCGTCTTCAGAAAACCTCCTGTAAACCCACTCTTGATTGATTGTGAGCAACAACAAAGAGGCTGTCGCCTGCAGCTCGGAGCAGCCTGATGGCTTCAGCAGAGCCCTCCTCCCACCGCTCCTCCTCGCTGCCCTGCGAGCACAGCCCTAATCACTTGCAGATGATCCCTCCCAGTGCAGCAGCCACGGCCAACTTGTGAAAGCTTTACAAAGGGAGGTTCAGGGTGAGGAAGAAGAAACGGGCACAGCTGTGATCTTTGCAACCAGGGAGAGAAGCATGTACTGGGCTTGGGAAAAGGAGGGAGACAGAGACAGAGATGGAGACAGAGACAGAGAGGTAGCTAGTGACAGAGATAAAGATAAATACAGAGACAGAGGTAGAGAAAGAGAGAACTAAAGATCAGTAAGCTTGAAGATATGTCAACAGAAGGTCCCTAACTGAAAAGCAAACAATAAAGAATGAAAGAAAGTTTTAAAAGAAGCAGGAGAGAGGGCTGCAGCACTCTAGGACAATTACAGACAGGTGACACACACTTAATGGGGATAACAGAGACGAAGGAGAGGATAGAGCAGAACAGTTGAAGTAATAATAGCTAAGAATTTTCCAAATTTAATGACAGACACAAAAAATTCAGCGAGTTCAGCGAACACTGCACAATACATCCTAAACATACACCTTGGTGTCTCGTCCTCAAAGTGCACAAAGGGAAAAATCTTGAAAGAACAGAATTGAAAACCCACCGAACCTATAAAGCAGGGAGGAGGGAGAGATGAGAGTGGAGGGACATATTTTAAGTGCTCCGAGGACAAACTCACCAACCCAGAATTCAATACCCAGTGGGTTATCCTTCAGATGTGAAGGAGAAATAGATTCTCTGAGAGGAACTTCATCGCCAGCACACCTGCCCTGCAAGAAATGGTAAAAGAACTTCTTCAGAAAGCAGGAAAATGACACAAGCAGAAACTCATGTCTGCATAAAGAGAGGAAGAGCGTTCGGGAAGGAGAGTGACATAAAGTAAAATGTCGCCTTCTCCTTGTCTGGCATGTAATGTTTGTTCAAAATAATGGGAATAACTTTTTGGGTGATTATAGCATAGGATGGGCAAAATGAGTAACATCGTGCCTGCATGGAGGGTCAGGAGTATTGGGAAGTCTCTGTAATGAGGTGCTTGCATGATATTTGTGATGATATTTGAAAGTGTATGTGATTACCTGTAAGTGTACAGGACACGCATAAACATGTTTTAGCAACATATAATTTAAAAAGTTTATTTTTAATTATAATTGACTAGAGGCCCAGTGGGGAGAAGCCCTCAGCCAGGCCTGCACCCTCTCGCAGTCCTGGAGCCCTCAGCAGACATCCCCTCGAGGTGTCCTTAGCGCTTCTGTGGAGGCGGGAGAGGCTCCCGCCACCGCCACTGCGCTCACCAGCCGTGATCCCGGCTTCTGGCGGAGCAGTGCTCCCCCTGTGGGAGCTCACTGACCACGGGGGCCAGCTCCTGTGTTGAGCGTCTGCCCCCTGGTGGCCAGTGTGCGTTATAGCAACTGATCAATTGGTTGTTTGGTTGTAACAGTCACTTAGGCTTTTATATAGATAGATAGATTATTGACTATATCCCCTAAGCCGTACTTTATATCCTGTGACTGTTTTTATAACAGGCCATTTGTACTTCCCAAGTACAGGCCATTTTCACCCCAAACCCCCTCCCATCTGACAACCATCTTTCTCTGACTGACTCATTTCACTCAGCACAATACCCCTAGGTCCATCCATGTTGTTGCAGCTGTCAAGGGTTCCTTCTTTTTATGGCTGGGTAGTAGTCCCATGTGCATATGCATCACTTTACCCACTTGTAGAGACGTGTACTTAACATGCCAAGAGAAAGGGGGAAATGAAATCATATAAACTCACTTAAAACCAGAGAAGGTGGGGAAAAAAGAAACAAAGAATAAGCATAATGAATAGAGACCAGTTATAAGAATGGTAGCGTTAATTCAGCGATATCAACAGTCTCTTTAAACATTGGAGCTAAATACACCAGTTAAGACAAAGACTATCAGACCCCACTATACTGTATATTGTCTAAGAGAACCCACTATACATGTAAACACACAGCTGGATTACAAGTGAGAGGAAGCAGACAGAGGAACCAGCCAGAACTGAGAGGAAGCTGGAGTTGCTGCATCAGTTCAGACAGAGCTGACCCAGAGCAAGGACGAGGGCAGAACAAAGAGTCGGTGAGGAACTCTAACAAGGGAAGGGAGACACGTGATTTACCCACTGGCTCTGGCGGTTTCTAGCAGCACCAACAACTCAAGAAAGATGCAGGATAAAGGATGCTTTCCTAAGACACCCAGAGGGAAATAGTGCTTGGAATAGCCCTTACCTCCGGTTCTTCAGTGTGACCACCGAGCAGAAGGCCTTGCTGTCCACCCGCCCACCCTCCAGGGCACGGAGAACGCAGCGTCTCGGTCACGGGCCCACCTTCCTGCGCTGCCCACCACTGAGTCTCGCCGGCTGGGCGGACAGCCAGCTGGTTAATATCAGGGCGACTTGACAGAAAAAGAGGAAGAAGGAGAGAAGGAGACGAGGATGGACCAGCCTTGGTTGCCAGCCACGACCTTGATGTCCACCTGTGGTCCTTACTCTCATTTTGCAGAATTCACACCTTACCAAGCAATCATTCAGTGACAAACTACCTAGTGGTACTATTTTCTCAGTGCACATCATGAACGTTAAAGAAAAGGGTAAAATGAAAAAGGCACGCCTTCTTGAAAACATGCATTTTAATTCACGGTCCTACACAGCAGATTCCCTGGGAGGGCGATTGGCACAGGTTGGCAGGACGCCAGCGAGGGCCCAGAGCCCTGCCGCTCAGAACTGTTCAGGAGGGCTGTTCAAACGCGTCTAAACAGAACCAACTGTCCGTGACGCTTGACAAGTGCCGTTACTCCAGGGCTGCTCCACCAGCACGGAGAGCGCAGGACGTGGGCGATGTGGACACTGAGGTGGTGGGGTCAGTAGTAGCACCACATGGGGCTGTACAGGCTCCTGGAAGCACCTCGCAGGCCCCCAATAAGCAGTTTACTGTTCCAAGGACAGCAATCCAACACTTCAGCTGAGTCATAAAACATGTGCCCGACGCGGCAGTAACATTTTATTTACTTCACGTGAAGGTGCCAGAGAGACCCTCCCGCGGCGGGCGCGGGGGAACGTAGCACACTTTCCATGTCTGCAGAAGAGGAACAGAGGGTGATCACCTCCCAGAAACAGCGCCGTTTCCCCAGCGTCTGCCCTGTGCTCCGGGAACCCTGCCCTCGGGCTCAGGCCCGTGGAGGGGCGTATTCCTGTGTCTCCCAGCCAGCTGCCCTCCTTTCAGCCTTACCTGCTCTTGTTTATTTCCAAATCTGTCATGACCCAAGCGACTTCCCTGCCGGTGAGAGCACGGCAATGAAAGACCAGGCAGGACTAGAAACGCCCTTGCTGGGCCCCATGTGCGCGGCTCAGGGTCCTGCCAGGTCCGGGCAGGGGCTGGGCTTGCCTCCTCCTCGCCCCCAAGTTCCTGGTTTGGGAGCAGCTGGTGTCGGTATGACCCACGCTGGATGTCGTGCGCTCTTGATGAGATTTCACACTTGGGTTTTTCAAAGGTTTGCCGAGGGACTCGCTTTAAAACTGCTTTACACCTTGGGAAGCACGTGCAGTGTGTCACACCCATGCTCACGGACTCCCAGTGCGTCTTTAACGAGGGGGAGGGGGAAGCGAGCCCACGGGCCGACGCTGTCATCGCTGGTGCTGAGCGCTCGGGCAGGTTCAGTGTCTCAGTTCCTTCAAGTTGAAAATGGTGCCTGGCAGGTGTCGCTCAGTGGTTGAGCATCAACCTATGAACCAGGAGGTCATGGTCCCATTCCCCGTCCGGGCACAAGCCCGGGTTGTGGCTGGATCCCCAGTGAGAGGCGTGCAGGAGGCAGCCAATCAGTGATTCTCTCTCATCATTGATGTTTCTATCTCTCTCTTCCTCTCTGATATCAATAAAAACATTTTTTTTTTTTAAAGAAAACGGTAATGGTTCTGTGACCCTGTAGTCACTTTGTCTGAGTCGCCACACACTCGATCAGATGGGGATCCTGTGGAGCTGGACCGAGTCCCGCCCAACGCCATCTGCAGGGCGCATGCTGGGGTGTGTGCAGGTGTCAGGTGTGTCCGTCAAACTTGGAGGGAAGCCACTTCCCCTGTAGCTGGTGAAGACACGGTCTCTCCACTTCCCTGTGGTTTGCTTTGGGGACCGGCGGCTTTGGACGGAGAACGCTGTGGATGCCTTTGGTTTGGATGGGTTGTGGTGTCACCACGTGGCTCACTTCTGTGGGCAGTTCAGGTTTCCTGGTGCAGGAGCAGCTCCCAGAATCCTCACCCATTGTGTCCCCTCACCTGACCCGTAACATGAGGGGGCCAGCGTGGAAGTGTCCTCTGGGCCTGGGATGGGGGAGGGGAGGGTCGCCAATGGGGAAGGAACAAGGCTCGAGGGAGTGGCCCCAGGAGCCGTTCTGTGGAAAAGGCTTCCAACTTCCATGCTTGTAAATTAGCAGGCTCCAGCCAAGCCTGGTCCAGACAGAAGTCCTCTCTACCGAGAATGTCCTGTCAGGACGCAGTGGCCGACACGCAGCATGAACATGGAATAGACATGTTTATGGTGATGGTGCCACCTAGGATTTATCAGAGCCCAGTGTCAGCAGGTGCACATCTGGAGGGCATTGGCAAGGCAGGTGTTTCCTACGCAGTCGAAACACCTCTTTGTGGCCGACCATCAATAACAACGAGAACAGAGTCCCTGCATCTGTGGAGGCCGCTTTCTTTCTCTTTACGGGAAACCACATTAAAATAGAAACAGCCGCTGGCATGGGAAAAGGTGGTTAAATTGTATGCAGAAAAACAGGGAAAACTTGGTGCATATGTGGTAATTATTCAACAAATATGTTTTTATATGGATTTTGTTATGCTTGGAGCATTTGTCAGATTCATAAAATGTATCAGTTGTGCTTTCTCTTAGTGATAAGTTTACTCTTGTACGAATTTTCTAGTTGTGCTTTGGTGGTGTTTTTCAAGAGGGTTCCCTAAATGATTTCAGTGTCAAACCCGGAATCCACCCCGAATTACTCATGAAAATGAGCCTTGCTGACATTTAACAGATGAGAGGCTGTGCTTTATACCATAATTATGTGGTAAATAACAGGCTTCATCACCCAGAAACCGTCCGCTGGTCCCTGTGAGGGGTGAGGGGGGTGGTCCAGTTAGCTGGGAGCAGGGTGCCCTGGTGCCATTTTACAATGAGACAGCGCCCCCTGGTGTCACAGCCTCACCATGCAGGCAACTCAGGATGCTGTGAAGAGGGAACCCTCCTGGCACCTGTGGGAGCGGGTGGGCACATGCTCTCTTGTCCCCTTGGGAGGTTGTTTTCTGTGCTTTTCTCCTCCAGGTTCTGCAGGTGCTGCTTTCTTCTGCATCTGGGACGGCTGACAGATTCCAGGGTCACAGCTGCAGAACCCAACATCTCAGAACCCCATTTCAGGGGCAGGGTTGACCTGGGAAACAGGAGTGACAGCTCAGCAGCAGGAGGGACCCGTGTGCGGTCCAGCCTCGGCCAGCACAGAGTTTGGTCCACCTTGCAGTGTGTCCTCGGGCCGAGTGTGCAGGCGGAACCTGTAGCCGAGAGTCCTGCGTCAGCTGACTTCCATCGCCTCCTGTCCTTCCTGAGTCCAGCGCGATGGGAACCCACGAGTCCGAGTGGGAGTAGGGAGAACTCAGAAGGAAGACCTGGTTTGCTTCCCTTGCAGTGACCAGGGAGAGGCCTTCCTCTCTTGGAGTGTGTGTGTGTGTGTTAACCAGAGGGAAGGGATCAAGTACATGGTGACTGAAGAAGATGAATGTGGGAGGTAAACACACAGTGTGATGTAATGACGCATCAGATGGGGCAGCCTCAGGGTCGTGCTATTCTCAAGGCCATGTTGTATCACTGTTGAGCTGTTGTGCTTTCATGAATGTAGTACAGGATTTACTTCTTTTTTTATCTATAAACTAGAGGCCCGGTGCATGAAAATGCATGCATTGGAGCGCGGGGCAGTCCCTCAGCCCGGCCTGCCCCCTCTCACAGTCCGGGAGCCCTCAGGGACGGGAGGCGACCAGCGACCAGGAGAAGGCAATGCCCCCATCACACCTCCACTGCTGCCACTGCCGGCAGCGCAAGCCTTGGCCGGCCCTGGTTACCTGAGCCTTGGGCGGCCCTGGGTGGCTGGGCAGCCGCCATCCAAGGTTTGCCTGTGCCTCGGGCCGGCCCTGGGCGACTGGGGGGCTGAGGGGACTGGGCGCCGCCATCTTGTGGCTGTGGGCGCCGCCATCTTTGAGAGTGTGGCAGTCAATTAGCATATTCCCTCCTCATTGGCTGTGGGCACCTCCATCTTTGTGAGGGCATGACGGTCAGTTAGCATATTCCCTCTTTATTACATAGGATATAAAAGGCTAAGTGTCTGTCCATCAGACCGGTAGCTATGATGCACACTGACCGTCAGGGAGCAAACGCTCAACACAGGAGCTGCCATGATGTGCATTGGCCATTTACTTATTTATTTGTTTATTTTAAATTAATTGCACTTTTGAAACTGTCCACTGGTTGTCCTTGGCACCAATTCAAGGCCAACAGGAATCGCCAATTTTGGGTGCAGTGGAGAAGGAAACTTTACTCAGTGCAAACAGCTCAACAATGATACAACATGGCCTTGAGAACAGCGTGGCCCTGAGGCTGCCCCATCAGGCGGCCCTGGGGCTGGACGCAGAAACGGAAGGGGGCTCCATCTTTGGTGGAAAGTGTGCTCCTGGAACCAGAGTGGGGAGCTGGCTTATATAGGCAAAAGTCCCTGCCCCCAGTCCCTGATTGGTCAAAACAGAGCCACTCGGATTGGTCAGAGCTGCACAGCTATGAAAGCCTCAGGCCTATTGGTTGAGAGACCCCAGTGCAGAATTGCTGCTAGGCTTGGTTTTGGTTTTTGTTTTTGTGTTTTGTTTTCAGCCCAGTTAGCCACCAGGAACCCTTCCTGCTGGTGTCTTCTTTTTTCTTTTCTTTTTTTAATAGTTTGGGTTCACAGTAGCCTGAGTTGGCTGATCGGTTCATTCCAAAGACAAGATTGGGTTTCTAGTGTCATTCTCCACAAATGTAGTAAGTTCTTTTCACTTTAAGGTCCTCAACGAAGTGCATTTCCGGCATGTCTGTAATGTATAAGACAGCAGAAAACATATTCTTTATAATTACGTGAACTCAGGATAAGGATGTTTGATGTTAACTTACAAACGTGTTCACGGGCTCTCAGAACCACTCAGAGGTGCGAGAGCACAAGCCTCTGACGTGCACGCCTGCGCCACAGCCACACGCCGTCCGCGGCTGGTTGGCTTCCTGAACTGGGTCGGTGGTGGGTGCCGGGCACGTGAAGCCAGAAGAGCTGGCGCTGTGGCTCCCCACGGGGCGACGGGGCCCCTCAGGGGACATCTGCAGTCTCTGGTTGTCACAGCGAAGGGGCTGCCCCTGGCCTCTCGCGGGGAGAAGCCAGCAATGCTGGTCGACGGCCTGGGGTGCGCAGGACAGCCCCCCCGCCACCCAGCGCGCGAAGGCAGAGCTCAGACCAGAACCGGGACGGGCGAAGGGTCCAGTTTCAAGAGAAAGATGAAGCAGGATTGTGCTTTGATGAATGTAGTACAGCATTTCCTTCTTTTTTTACTGATACATATAGAAGGCTAAGTGTCCGTCCATCTGACTGTAGCTGTGAAGCGCACTGACCATCAGGGGGCAAACGCTCAACGCAGGAGCTGCCATGATGCGCACTGGCCATTTATTTATTTATTTTATTTATTTATTTTAATACATTTTTATTGATTTCAGAGAGAAAGGGAGAGGGAGAGAGAGATAGAAATATCAATGATGAGAATCATTGTTAGGCTGCCTCCTGCATGCCCCCTTTTGGGGATGGAGCCCACAACCCGGGCACATGCCCTTGACCAGAATGAACCTGGGACCCTTTAGTCCGCAGGCCGACGCTCTATCCACTGAGCCAAACCAGCTAGGGCTGTACTGGCCATCCTATATAATAAAAGGGTAATAAGCAAATTAACCCTAACGGCAGAACGACCAGTTGCTATGATGCACACTGACCACTAGGGGGCAGACGCTCATTGCAGGAGCTGCCCCCTGGTAGTCAGCGTGCTCCCACAGGGGGAGCTCTGCTCAGCCGTGAGCCTCTCCCGCCTCCTCGGCAGCGCTAAGGATGTCTGACTGGGGGAGTGGGCCTACGCCGGCAGTCAGACATCCCCTGAGGGCTCCCGGGCTGCCAGAGGGATGTCTGACTGAATTTTTGTGCACCAGGCCTCTAGTTTAAAAATAAAAATAAATGGCACCACGGACCTGGTGCCAACAAACCAACACTGGGCTTCCCCCAAGTGGGACACAGGCCCCGCCACCACCCAGAGTGACACCCCGCCAAATCGAAGCCAATGTTGCCAAGACCCCACGGCGCAAAATGCAGCCCACACATAGATGGCGGCATAGTTAAACAACTAATCTGCTACCTCACACAACAATTTCAAAAACACAACTAAAAGACAAAAACGTCTACCACCCAGAACCACGGGAAAGCTGGCTGAGTGGAAGACTGACAACTAAGAACAGAAAGGAGCACAATCGCTGAAAAGCTGAGGTATGGAGGCACGCGAATCGGGCCGGCGGCGGGCGGCTGGGTGCGCGGCTTTTCTTCAACCCGCAGGGAGACAAGCTCCCGATCACTCTGAAATCCAGTTTCTGGGGACACTCGGGGGACCCAAGCACCTACGGGGAGAAGCTGGACTCTCGGCCATCGGGTCGGAAAGTGAGAGTGACTTTTTTGCGGTGGTGCGCCCAGCAATCATTGTTTACTGCGCTGGACCGTGGGGCGCAGGGACTTGGAAACGGGAAAGGCAGAGACGGCTGACGGCAGCCATCGCTGTTGGCCACGCCCCAGCCTAGTGACGCCCTGAGACCCCGCCCAGCCCTGAGGCCCCGCCCTGAGGCCCCGCCCCGCACATTCTACAAACCCGCCCAGGCTCCACACAGCGGCTTTTACATATAAATGGCCTGTTCTGTGGCAGCTTAACCAACTGCAGCTCCAGTCAGACTGCTCCAAAACCGCCCAAGCAAAGGAGGAGAAAACTAGCCCCTGCTGTAGCTCCTGCTGGGGAACACACAGTACACAAGGGTACACCAAGAGTGTCCACTTCAAGTAACTGGGAGGCTGACCCGTTGAACCAATAGGACACCTAGTACACAAAACTACCCTACCAACTCAGGGAAGCAGAGAATATGAGAAGGCAAGGAAACAGATCACAAACCAAAGAAATGGAGGAAAACAAGCGATTGGACATAGAGTTCAAAACCACGGTTATAAGGTTTTTCAAGAATTTCATGGAAAAGGCCGATAAATTCCATGAGGACCAACTAGAAATTAAACATACACTGACTGAGATAAAAAATATTATACAGAGACCCAAAAGCAGACTAGAAGATTGCAAGAATCAACTCAAAGATTTGGAATACAAAGAGGCCAAGGACACTCCTCCAGAGAAGCATGAAGAGAAGAGAATTCAGAAAGTTGAAGATAGTGTAAGAAGCCTCTGGGACAACTTCAAGCGAACCAACATCAGAATTATGGGGGTACCAGAAGAAGAGAGAGAGCAAGATGCTGAAAACCTATTTGAAGAAATAATGAACGAAAACTTCCCCCACCTGATGAAAGAAATAGACTTACAAGTCCAGGAAGCGCACAGAACCCCAAACAAAAGGAATCCAAAGAGGACCACACCAAGACACATCATAATTAAAATGCCAAGAGCAAAAGACAAAGAGAGAATCTTACAAGCAGCAAGAGAAAAACAGTTAGTTACCTACAAGGGAGCTCCCATACGATTATCAGCTAATTTCTCAACAGAAACCATGCAGGCCAGACGGGAGTGGCAAGAAATATTCAAAGTGATGAATAGCAGGAACCTACAACCAAGACTACTCTACCCAGCAAAGTTATCATTCAGAATTGAAGGGCAGATAAAGACCTTCACAGATAAGAAAAAGCTAAAGGAGTTCATCACCACCAAACCAGCATTATATGAAATGCTGAAAGGTATTCTTTAAAAAGAGGAAAAAGAAGAAGAAAGATAAAAATTATGAACAACAAATACATATCTATCAACAAGTGAATCTAAAAGTCAAGTGAATTAAAAATCTGAGGAACAGAATAAACTGGTAAACTTATTAGAATCAGAGGCATAGAATGGGAGTGGATTGATAATTCTCAGGGGGAAAGGGGTGTCTGTGTGGGGAGTATGGGAAGAGACTGGACAAAAATCATACACCTATGGATAAGGACAACGGGGGGGGGGGAGGTAAGGGCAGAGGGGGGGTGGGAACTGGGGGGTGGGGAGATATGTGGGGGAAAAGGAGAAACAATTGTAATCTGAACAATAAAGATTCATTTAAAAATAAATAAAACAAAACAAAAAAAATACAAAAAAAAAAAAAAAAACTAAAACAAAAAAAAAAATAAAAAAATAAAATGCAGCCCACAGCCCGGCCCGGGAACAGTCGTCGTGGGCGCCGCGTAATGACCTCACGTAGCAACACCCAGCTTCCTCGCCCTAGTGACTAGCCTCCTTGGAGTTTCTGCAGCCCAGGAGCGCGGCTTGCTTTATCGCCAGGTGCAAGCATTTCACAGTTTAACCAAATGTCTGTGAAGCGTTTTCCCTGCCTCATCTCATTTGATCTTCACAGAAGTCCTGGAATAGGTAGACAGGAGACTCGGTGGAATCCTATTTTCTTTTCCTTAGCCAGAAAACGGAGATTTAGAAAGCTTAGAAGCTTGACCTGACTGAAAAGAAGTAAGAAATGGTGGACCTTGAGAATGACTTCAGGTGTTCTCACTGCAGAATATAGGCAAACACTGCTGCCGTTAAATATTTTACCCTTTGCCCTCGCTGTGTGATCTACAATGACAATCTGCTTTGTGTTACTGCTGTGTGGCTGACAATTACCTGAAAGAGAAGTTGGGGTGCTTCACTGGGCTGGGAAAAGTTTAGCTACATCAGAAAGCAGGTCTAATGAAGCAAGTTTATTCTATATAGTATATAAAAGGCTCAGTTGATTTGTGCATGCGCAATACATATAAAGCTATCGCTGGCACCAATCGCACATGTGTGTTTCGATCTGTCATTGTTGATCGTGAATTTGGTTGACACTTCTATTATAGAGAAAGGGCAAATAGCGATATTAAAATATTTCTTCTAATTAATTTCCTTTCAATGTGCATGAATCCGTGCCAGGACACTAGTTGAGATATAATTGACGTATAACATTTTATTAGTTTCAGGTGTACAACCTAATGACTTGATACCTGTATATGCTGTACAGTTTACCCTTAAACAACATGGGGGTTAGGGGTGCCAGCCCCCGCACAGTCAAAAATTTGTGTGTAACTTTTGACTCCCCCAAACTTAACTACTAATAGCCTACTGTTAGTCTTAACTAGCCTTAAGCCATTAACACATATTGTTGTATGTTACATGTATTACACGCTGCATTCTTACCATAAAGCTACAGAAAAGGGCATGTTAAAGTCACAGGGAAGAGGAGATGCACGTACAGTGTTGACTGAAAACCCTGCCGGTTGGAAGGGGTGGGGTCTGCGGTGCAGGAGGATCGGCGGCCCCAGCAGAACTGAAGTGACCTCACATTCCGCAGGGACCGGGGACTGGCTGGGAACACGCACGACCTGCCGTGCTCCGCCCTCGTGCCCCGGCCTCTCGGTCCGGGCCCTCCTCGGCTCTCGTCCTGCCGCTGGCCCAGCAGGATGCAGCCTCTTCTCTCCCCACGACACACTTCCACCGTGTTCCCCGCCCTGGGTGACGCCGTATTAACACCCAGGTGCGCAGGTCCACAGCAGTGCCGAGGCAGTGACCACCCACAGCACAGGCTTCCCGAGGTGAGGCAGTCACCCTGCGATCCCGCCTCGGTGCGCTGGTCCGGACAAGTGGAGCCGCACCTGGATCAGGTCCAGGTAGACTCCTGCGGCTTAATGAGCTCCCAGGCCGAGGGCAGGGGGTTACTGGAATGACTGGCTGTGTTTTGAAGAAGGAGCCGTAGCATTTAGACTAAGTAGAGTCCTCTCTTTCATCTGCAGCCAATTAAATGCTTGAAAAGAGATGAAAGGGAGACGCAAAGATGTATGCAAATCAGACCAAACGAGAAAGCCCTTTCATCCTGAATTTACTCATAAATGTCAGTATGAGCTCAGGATGCGTTTCCCTTAAAGCAAACCAACCCAAACCATGAAACGCGTTTCCTGGCTTTGAAAGGCCCCGCAGCGGTGGCTCCCGGTAGCCACGGGCACAGGACTGGTCTCTCAGCGCAGACTTCCCAGCAGCACCAGGCTCCTGAACGATGAGGCAGGAGGAGCGGTGGGGGTAGCAGTGCTGGCAGGGACGTGGGGCTGCTGGCGGGGTCTGGGCTTGTGGCCCACTCAGGAAGGCAGGCTCGGGCGGGGGTCTGGTAAGCGGGAACTGATGGGGCTGCTCGCCTCCGCTGGCCTGGTGCTTAAGGAAATGTGTTGTTTCAGGGACTCGCAGGGCTGGCTGGACCGTCTGCCCCGCGGGCTTTGGAAGCTGATCCTTCTGCTCCCACGGGCTTCGTGATGAAGCCGGCAGCTCCTGGCGGCGCCCTCCTGTGCGCCCTTGGCCTGGGCTTTTGCCTGAGCTGCACACATGGGCTCCGGAGGAGGTGGTGTGCTCCTGGGAGGGTGGTGGGGTCCCGCTGGCTGGCCGGGCTCCCAGGTGTCCTGGGTGGGTGGCGGGAGCTGCAGAGGGTCCCAGCCTCGGAGGGGGCCATGCCGGGTGGACGCGGGGTGTTCCTGCTCTGAAATCCCCCAGAGGCAGTCGGCGCAGCCTTAGTGTAGACTCCAGCGAACTGTGGGTGAAGGGGTCCCTTTTTTTTCCAGGTTTGATTTCTTTTGTGTGTTTTTTTCCCATTGACCCCCTCCACCGGGCACCCGCCCCTCCCAGGCCTTCACCACGCTATTGTCTGTCCGTGGGTTATGCCTGTATGCATATAGGTTTCCCTGTTCATCTCCCCCCACCACCGCCCCAGCTCGCCTTCCCTCTGACATTCATCAGTCTGTTCGATGCTTCTGTGTCTGGATCTGTTTTCCTCAGTTTATTTTGTTCGTTAGATTCCACATATGAGTGAGGTCATGTGATCCTTGCCCTTCTCTGACTGGCTTATCTTGCTTAGCATATGCTCTCCAGGTCGTTTATCTCAGCATACACTGAAGTGTTACACTTCCTCCTCATTTAGTCTCTGTGGGTCACATAAAGTCATCCTTGGCTTTTGTCCAAGAAAATAATACATATTCATTATTTAAACACCAGGTAGTCAATCTAATGGGATGTAATAGTGCCCACAACCCCAGTGTTTTCCCCTCTGCACACTGCAGCCTCTCTGGTCTGGTGCAGTGGCCAGGATGGGCCACCAGGGGGCACTGGAGACTGTCCTTGGTGCCTGGTTCTGCTCAGTCCCTACACTTGTTTCAGGGTGACTTGCTGTCAAAGAGGCAGGACACACAGAGGTGAAGGGATTAAGCAGAAAAAAAACTCTCAGAGCCACAGACGACAGTGTGGTGGTTGCCAGAGGGAGAGGGGGTGGTGGAGGTAGAAGAGGGTAAAGGGGGGTAAGTGGTGATGAATGGAGCCTTGCCATGGGGTGGTGAACACACAGTACAATATACAGATGATGTATCACAGAATTGTACCCTGAAGACTGTACAGTGTTATTAACCAATGTCACCCCAATACAGTTAATAAATTTTTTTCAAAAGTAGAAAAAAATTTAGAAAGACAAATTGTATTCGTAGCAGCACTATTTGTATCAGCCACAGACTAGTAACACCTGTAGTGAATAGTACACAGAATGAATAAGAATTACAAACAACTAGTGCCCCGTGCACGGGTTCGTGCACATTGAAAGGAAATTAATTAGAAGGTGGCCGGCGGGGTGGGACCGGGCGAGACGGGCTGCACAGGCCCTGGAGCCAACCTCCCGCGGTCTCCCCTCCTCCCCGGCCGGCTGCACCTGAGGCAGCGCCGTGGCTCGAAGGGCATCTGCCAAGTAAGCGGGGTCTCTCTGGCAGGTGGGGTCCCTCAGTGTGGCCTGTGGGGATCGGGCTGAAACCAGCTCTCCGACATCCCCCAAGGGGTCCTGGATTGCCAGAGGGCAGTTCTCAGGTGATGCACTCTGGAATCGGGCTCCCTCCTCTCTGGTTCTGGGTGCGTCACCCGAGAACCACCACTGCCAAGTCACCGCAGCTCAGCAGCTCCTGGTGGTCAGTGCGCGTCATACCTACCGGCCGGTCGGATGGTCAGACAGTCGCTTAGCCTTTTATATATATAGATGATGCAATAATATAATTAATCTCACAATATACCGTTAGAGAAATCAGACCAATAGAATGCACAATGACTCCACTTACAGAAATTACAAAACAGGCAAACTGCCCTGTGCGGTGGGAGCAGAAGCGATGGCAGGGATGGCTGCTTCCTAAGAGATTTACTTTGATGTCAACCTCGAAACAACACAGGATACATATACTGTGAAGATCTTTTAAAAATAAATTTTTATTGATGTCAGAGAGGAAGGGAGAGGGAGAGAGGGAAACATCAATGATGAGAGAGAATCATGGATCGGCTGCCTTCTGCCACCCCACCCTGGGGATCGAGCCTGCAACCCGGACATGTGCCCTGACCGGGAATCGAACCCTGACCTCCTAGTTCATAGGTCGACGCTCACCCAGCGAGCCACACCGGCCGGGCCTATGAATCTTTCTCTTCTGTAATCTTTTCCATGTTTCCTTCCGTCTACATGTGCATATTTCAGGTGACATCATGGGAGGAGGTAATGCTTCGCAGTGTTGTGGGTACATGTGACTGACTGTCCTTTTAGAGCCTGCCACGCTGGCCTGCTTATGAGCGTCAGGCTGAGGTGACACGTGCCTCGCCTGCTCTGCTTGTTGGCGTGTGGGTCTAGGTGCTGACACTGTGCCGTCCTGCAGGCAGCGGGGCCGGTGCTCACTGTCCGTGTGCTGCCCGGGTGCTGCCTGCTGTCCCTGGTCACTGCGTCTGGGGCGCGGGGGAAAGGGGATAAGACCCTCCTCCCACCTCCACCCTCTGCCCCTCACTTCCCTGTGCTCCGTGGGCGCAGACCAGGAGTGACCGAGACTGGGCACAGCTATGGAGCCCCCGTGGGCGTGGGGACAGCCAGGTCCTCTGTTCCGAGCCTGCGTCGGCCTCCCCCGCTGTGCGGAGCCTCGAACGGCAACCTGCGTTCCAAACGCGCCCGTGGGCTAGTCCTTCCTGCCCAGCAGCAGGGCGTTGGCAACCTTAATCTTCTCCTCGTCTGCTTTTTACAATGTATTTATTTTTTAATCCTCTCCTGAGGATATCTTCCCATTGATTTTAGAGAGAGTGGAAGAGGGAAAGACAGAGAGAAACATCGATGTGAGAGAAACACATCGATCGGTTGCCTCCTGCACACGCCCTGACCAGGGCCTGGGCTGGGGAGGAGCCTACAGCTGAGGTACATGCCTTTGACGGGAATCAAACCTGGGACCCTTTGGTCCACAGGCCGACACTCTATCCACTGAGCCAAACCAGCTAGGTCTCTAGTCTGCTTTTAAACCAGACTAGACAAATGGAATTTTAAAATGCTGACCTGAAAAACAGGAATTATAAAGCATTTCCACCTCAATTTTCAAATCTAGCTGGAAGATTGTCAGTCCTCTTTTTAAATGTTAAGAAAAAGCAAGTTCAGTTCAGTTCATCCATTTCTTCAAAACAGGGCTGTAGAAATGGAAGCACATGGCAGAGGGGACTGGTACCGTGAGCTGGAAACTCGGACGCAGGGCTGAAACCCATCCCGGGCCTGCCCCTCGCCTCCGCCGGGGCTCCCATGGCACCCGTCCAGGGCTCTAAGTGCCGGCTGTGCCATCCAGGCTTCAGGCTGTGAAGGGGGTCGGCCTCTCCTGACCGTGTTTGTTGGGAAGAGAAGCTGCACAAGCACAGTCTGCATCTAGCTTTCCAGCAGCGCAAACTCACAGGGAGCATCGTTGTTGAAATGATTTTTTTAATTAAAAGTTTTGAGTAAACATTTTAGAGAATTCATAAAGATGGCCTGAAAAGAAACGAAAGGCATTTTTTATTTACTCAAGGAGACCGAAGGTTGCTGATGCGGGTCCCTTCAGGGGCCCAGCCCGTCACTGTTCTGGGCCAGGAACCACAGTTCCTGTGACTGCGACCCACGGGCAGATGGCAGCCCCACACGAGGCGTGGCGTCCCCAGGCCTAGGGCTCCCGGGGTGGGGAATCCTGCTTCCGCCTCGGCTCTGAGGCCCTCCCGCTCGGGTCCGCCTCTCCCTCACCTCTGAATTGAGCTGTGATGTTAGTGCCGCTTCTGCTCCTACACATTTCTGTGCTGTGACAGGCGCCACACCCAGGGCCCTGGGCAGCGGAGGCTCCGTGTCCTGTGTGTGCGGTCCCTTCCCCGCCCTCTCGCCCCGCCCGGCGGCATCGGAGGGAGGAGGACGTGCCCTGAGGAGGGGACAGGGATGAGAGGGTGGACACGTGTGCCTCACTGCAGCTGAGGAACTAAAATGGGATGTGTCCCGACAGAGCGGCCTCTGCAGGCTTGGTGAGCCCCTCCCCGGGCAGGCACTGGGGCGTGGCTGCAGGCGCCGGAGCCTGAGACCGGATGTGGTGGTGACCCCGGGTGCGCGCTCAGGGGTCACTTGGTATCAGTTACTGAAGTTGGGGAGAACTGTCTCCGTTCCGCTGGTGAAGGGGCGAATTCAGAGGTTAAACCGAGTGCCTGGCGCTCCCCAGCGCGGAGCCTGGAAGCCACGTGGGAACCTGTGTGCGTGTGCCTGAGCCCAGCCTCACGTCTGTCAGGCACGGGGCTGCGCCCATGCAGCCTATCGGGGGTTAAATCTACTCCATTGTATTAGTTTTTACTATTAAGTATGACTTTCCTCACTCCCTCGTCACGGCTTTTCTTCATACACTCAAGTTCCATAAATGTCTCCGTAAGAACAGCAGCGTTTGAGGAGAGCACAGTCCCGCATCGAAGTCAGCGTGGGGAGCAGAGGTGACCACAGACCGTGGCCCTGGGTAGATCGCTGGTAGACGGAATGAAACACGCGCGTGTGTGTGACTGTGGGAACGTGCTCTCCACCCTGAGAGCAGCCGGGAGCGACGCTGGGCTCTGGCTTGTGTGTCTGAAGATCTAGACCCGTAGACTCTTACGTTCTGTGTTTCTCGTGACTTGCTTTTCGTAGCGAACACTTTACTTGTGCGATTAATTCACGTGGAGACGTGTGTTGCTTGGCTGTGTTCATGCTTGTACACTGCCACACACATCACCACCCACATCTCCTGCTTGGCGAGACTTTTTGCAGTTTTACTCTGTATCTTTAGGGAGTTTGTAGCTGCCCCCTTATGTCCATGTGAATAATTTTTCTAGGCTGATCTCCATGCGCGGAGGGGCTGGGTCAGAGGGAAGCAGCCTTCACGGACGGCCAGCGCCAGTCACTTCCGGAGGCTGCCAGCCCCCTCCCCTCCGTCTTTCTCCGTCCTGGGCTCCGCTGCGTTCACATGTGAACTTGTCCATCCCACATCAGTGGGACGCGGAGCAGAAGTACAGACTCCCAATAGATGTTGGTAACCTCACAGGTAATTTTCCTCGTCTTTTCTTCTTCTTTTTTCTCCCCTTCTACCTGGAATCCAGGTAAATTGGTCACAGGAAGTTTAGCATCATGTAAATTTGCTTTTTTAAAAGTTTGCAGTCCTCCTTCCCCCCCCCCCCCTTTCAGATGGGAGTAAACCCTTTGTAATCTCGGGCCTTCGTGTTTTGGCGGGCTTATTTGTTTTGGGACAGGAGAGTACTCATTCTAATACTCACTCAGCCTGCCCAAAACAGAGCCATTTGCTGGGGTCCTTTATAGCCACTAAATGGAGTCGATTTCAAACTTCTGTAGAAAACCAAAAACAAACAAAACGTCTGTGCTTTTAGATGCATTTTGTAATCCTTTGTTATGAAGCCCTGATGTCACTGCATGAAAACGTGAGCTGCTTCTCACCTGTCCTCCACTCTCTCTGGCTGGGGGAGGAAGCGAGTCCCTGATTGGCCACGCGCTGTCGGGGCTCCCTCCGAGCTAGTTCTGGAGGTGACTGGGGAGGGTGGGGAGTGGGGGGGGAGGGTGACGGGGAGGGTGACGCGGGCTTCGGCTCCCACAGCCACGTGCTGCTGGGCATGGAGCGCTCCCCTGGGCGGGCGACCGGGACCCTGGGGAGCCCTCGTGTTAATGGACCGGTATTGCTCAGATCCACACCATGGGATGCATCCGTGAGAATGTGGAGAGAGGGTCATGGATTTATGCTCAGATGTCAGGGGACCAGACCCCAAGTCTCCGCGGGCAGATGGCAGCCCCACACAAGGCATAGAGTCCCCAGGCCTAGGGCTGCGCCCGGTGACGGAGAGCTCAGTGCCCCCTGCCGAGCGCGGGGAAGTCAGTGTCCGTGTGACCGAACAGACTGCATCTCCGTCTCTTGTCTGCAGCTTGAAAGGAGCTTGGATGGTCTTCCAGGCGCTCCTGGCCCTGGCGCTGCACCCGCCGAAGATGAAGTTCAGGGTAAGATCAGTAAGTCCTGGAAGGAGGCACGTCCTCTCCTGCGTGTAATTTTCCTTTCACTCTGAACCCCTACAACCGACAGTTACAGCCAAAGAGGGGAGAAGGCCGCATCCACGGGGAGCTGAGGGCTGGCCTGGCTCCAGTCTGTGGCCTGCAGGCCCAGGAGAAGGTGCGGCCATGGCTCACGTGGGCACGGCGGCGGGAGGCCATGTGAGGCCACGTGCGCGTTGTTCTGCGGTGTCTGCTGCTGGACATCTTGATCTTTCCTCTGCTGTAACCTTGTTTTGTGCTTGCACGTCCATTCCCATGACTCTGTGTTGAAACACACTTGAGGCCTCGGCACAGCAGTGACAGCGCTCGGCTCCTCGCGCCGCCTGTGGCGTGGGTGCTGAGTGACCCCGAGGACTTACAGCCACGCTGAGGCCCGCCCTGCTCCCTGCTGACAGGCTCCCCTGGGGTCAGTGAAATCCCCGCCAGGGTCACACTGTGCAGCCCCGGCCGCCCTCCCCTCTGATAAGACACCTGCTTTGCTCCAGCTGGTGCGGGAAGACACGGGGCCTGCCCTCTGGGTCTGTCCCTGGGAGACACACACACACCTGGGCGCCGCTGCCGTGGCGGTGAGTGCGTGGCGTCTGACCCGAGCGTTTGACCTCCCTGGTGATGTTCACAAAAGGAGAACGTCACACAGTCTAGGTCTCAGGACGGCTGATGTGGGGAAGGTGCCTGCGTGGCCGCCCTTCTGTCCACCAGCTGCCCCTCTGGGGCGTGGCCTGCCCACCTGCGCCTCCCCGGTGTCTGTCCGTCTCCTGGTCCTGCTCCCACGGTCACTTTCCATGGTCACGGGAAACGCCCTGCAGCCTGCAGCGCCGGCTCCCGCACCTTGTCTTCCCTCCCAGTGAACGGGAAACGTATTTCCCACGCAGCGCTGTTTGTCGTTTATATACACTTATTCATACCCTCCGATTGGAAACAGCCCGCTGTCCGTCAGCAGAGAAGAGATGAACAGCCGACCGGTCTATTCCCAGGGGCTGAGCCGCGGTTCTCAGGGGCGCGGGTGAATCTCATGTCCATTTCGTGAGAGAAGGCTGCGCGTCGCATTTTCCCGTTTCCACGTGTCCTGGGGAGGCAAAGGCAGGGCAGAAAGGAAAGGAGCGCTTGGGCTCAGGACGGGCGCACGGGAATCACTCGAGTGCGGACTCGCGTGTTTGTCGAGGGCCCTAGACACGCCCACAGCACCGAGAAGCCAGAGCCCAGTTTCTCCCATGCAGAGAAGGTCAATCCTTTGAGGAAGATCCAGAGATGAAATGCAGATTGTGACAAGTGAACTGTTACCAATAACACAACTCAGCAATTAACTCAACTCAGCAGTGTGCATCCAGAATTGGGAGAGGGGGAAGGATCCAGTGGCAAACCCTGGGGCTGTCAGGTCAGCCACGTGGGGGCGCCAGAGGACCACCCATGAAACCTGCAGACATTTCCCAGGAAATTACCTGTTAGAGCAGCACTGATTGGCACCTGTCAGTATAGGAGGGGCCGTTTCATTGACTGCTGGACGCAATGCCGGCCGTGTCTGTTGGCCAGGAGCATGTTTCAGAGAACAGGGGAGCAGCAGTGGCCTGGCCGCAGGGTCCTCCGGGTTTCATGTCGTTACGTGGGTGAGGACTGACTTTGTCTTGGTCGTTGTTGGAGTTGCTCAGAACCAGTTGGAACTTGTACCTCTCAGAGACTGGGCGGTAGAAAGAGAAAATAGAGAAGTAAATGTAACCGTGTTGGTTCCCAAAGCAGAGAACACATCAGTCTCCTTGTTGTTGCTGGGACTGTCCCTCTAAAACCCGCCACTCAGACACCCGCTTGCCCTCCTTGGGTAGAGGTATTCAGGAGTACAGTAGAGCTCAACCCCCAACTGATCGGCCATTGGGGGTTTCCTCCATGAAGACTGTTTGCCCTCGAGACCACGAGCCTACACCCCCTGGTAGTCATTAACCCCCTTTTGAAATTGTCACTGTTACGGAAGGTGTTTATCCCCCAGTTTTCAGCTTTGCCTCATGTCAGGACAAGAAATGACTTCAAACGGTCTTTACATTGCCCTCAGCCTCAGGGCCAGTGGCTTCTGCTAGACCTGCGACACGGAGGTTTCGTCTTTGCAGAGAGGGACGAGAACAGGCTTGGACAGGAGGGAAGGGACCCCCGCGTTGCTCACAGCCCTGGCCGAGCAGATAAGCTCCAGGCAGCACCCCCTGGAGTGTGTCTCAGGGAGAAGCCAGGAGGTCTCACCTGATGCACTTGGACTCCTTCCACCAAGGACTTTGGCAGCGAAGGTGTCAGGGATGTGCCAGAACAGGCCACCGGGGGAGAGGAGATGCGCCTGAGGTGAAAACTAAAACTGAGAAGCTGAGAAGTAGGCAGTTTCCAACCAAGACCCGTGGGGTATCTTCCAGGCGGATCTAGATGGTCCCGGGATTCTGTTTTCCGGGGAATGTGGAAGACGTTGCCTGTGTAAGGTGTGCAGACACCTGCTCCTCACAGGGGTGATGCCTGTAGCTCTCGACTGTAACATGCCCTCTTCACTCCCAGGCACTTCTCGCTTTGAGTCCAAATTCTGGTCTTAACATTCTCAGAACATAGCTGATTCATCCAGTCACAACAGCCCTAGGTCTGTTCCCACTTCCCGGGGAGCTACCCAGACGCTAGGCCCAGCGCCCCGTCACAGGCCAGTTGGTTTCCCAGGTAACCATGCTCAATCCTGAGGTGACACTGTAGGTGCAACTTTGGGGGTTGTTTCAAGAAATTCCTGTAAACCAGTTTGTCTGTCAGGAGAATCAATTGGCTCATCTAAGCCAAAAGTTCATTTGTCAGAGACTCACCTCAAACCTCTTGCTCCATCCTGTCGCCGATGGTCACGTACCCTATGACCCCTGACCCGTCCCAGGCCCTCAACCCACACGTTCCTCTCCCTGGGAGCCAGCCTGCCAAGTGATGCTGCCCCTCGGTGTCCCTGCCGGGCAAGCGGCGGCCTGGCGTGAAGGCGGTAAGAGACACTTCATCCTCATGGAAGCATGAATGCGGGGCCTCCATGGCGTGGCCTCCATGGCGTGACCTGTATGTCCCCTCATTTCTGCTCCATTAACCTGGGGTCTCCCAGGCTCTCCCCTCGAGGGTGAGCGTGTGGGGTCTGACTGTCCCGGAGAGCCTGAGGCCGAGAGGCCTAGGAAGCTACAATGTACACTTTTCTTTGACCGACTGGTTCTCAGAGCACGTGTGTGTACACATCTCATACATTCACGGTGTGTTTTATGCAAAAACTGTGTTTTTTCTCCTTCCTGTGCTTCTGAAACATCTTTCTCGGGAGGATTCCTGTGTCTGCGTGTGGGTGTGTGTACACCGCGTGTGTGAGGGGGAGCATGTGCAGTCAAGTCTTTCTACCCCAGTGCAGATACAAGCTTTGAGCCCAGCCGTGTGGCTCAGTGGTTGAGTGTTGACCTATGAACCAGGAGGTCACGGTTCGATTCCCGGTCAGGGCACATGCCCGGGTTGCAGGCTTGATCCCCAGTGTGGGGTGTGCAGGAGGCAGCCAATCCATGATTCTCTCTCATCATTGGTATTTCTATCTCTCTCTCCCTCTGCCTCTCTGAAATCAATAAAAATATATTTAAAAAATAAATAAAAGCTTTGAGAGGTGATATAAGTTGATCAAGGTTACACAATAAGCTTAAGAACTTGAATTAATACCTTTTGAAGGTTTGATAAACATTTATAAAAATTAGAAAATTAACTCAAACTTAGGTAAAACTCAAATCTTCATGAAAAAATGTATTAAATAGACCTTAAGTAAGCATTCAAGAAATTCCAACAGATCCAAAAATACGGAAGTTATGTGGACTAACCTCTTTTTTCTGTAACTGAATATCTTAAGAGCATTATTGAGGTATAATTCATACGCCATCCGAGTCAGTGTTTGTCATACATTCTTGGGTTGTGCAACCCTAACCACATGCAGTTTTGAAACACTTTTATTCCCATGCCCACTCGCCATCATCCCTGACCCCTTCACATCCCCCATCCCCCAACCCCCATCCTCCAACCCCCCAGTCCACATCCCCCACCCCACCCTCGGCCACCACTAATGTGCTGTGTGTCTCTCAGCGTGGCTGCCCTGGGCATCTTATGGGACCGTTAACAATCTCACTGTACCCGCTTCTCCGCTTCTCGTGTTTCCAAGGTTCGCCGTTTTGTAATTCGCATCAGCACTTCATTCTCTTTGCTGGACTGATTGTTAAAAATACTTGCAAGATGCATTTTCCCTAAGCTGTCTCCGACGCATGGAACTGGGGAGGTACTTTCGAAGGAACCTTCCGGCTACTGTCATCAGGAAGAGGCGGGCGCAGTGTCGGGAGCTAATCTCTGCGGAGCTGAGCTGCTGGAGGTCAGGTGCCTGAGGGACGCGTGGACGTAGGGTGAGGAGACGCTGACGTATTTCTGCTCCGTCCCACGATGGGAAACCAGCCCTGCTCACATGCAATCAGGCACGAACTCCAACCACAGCACGTGTGGAAGCAGACACGGGTCATGTTCATGAAGCATGTGCCTGGGAACCAAATTGCATATTAGGTTCCAGTCTGTGCTGGGCATTAGATTACAGTTTTATGGGGTGGGGTGGAGTGGGGTGAGGGAAGCTATGCAGACAGGGCCTGGAGGGAAAGAAGTTGGCCGGTGGAGAGGGTAAGTGGAGGCTACGGGTGTCTTCTTCTTTCTCCCCGGCCTGTGATTCCTCTTCTCGTTTTGGTCTTCTCCTTGCCCTCAACACAAGAGAAGGTCTCCGCTTCCCTCCAAATGGGTTAATGCATCTCCCAGGCCTCTCCCTCAGACTAAATATAGAATGCAGGCCGAGGGAGGCTCTGAGGCCCAGGGAGGGTTGGTTCCATGCTGCAGTCCCTCTCTAGTCTTGGATAAGTTCCTGGCGCTCTCTGACCCTCAGATTCCTCGTTTATGAAATAATAGAAAAAATGTAGAATTTTCCGATTTGTTAAAATGATTAGTTAATGTGGTAAATTCCTTGTCAGGGCCCCGCTCGCTGGGGGCCCTTCACTAATGCCGCTGGGCTGGATCCCGGGCGCTTTCCTTGGAGAGAAAGACAGTTGGAGCAAAGGGGCGTTTTCAGTAACTTACCTGCAGCCTCTGCGCGAAGTTGACGCACACATGGTTTCTGTCTCACTTGGGCGGACCGTAAATCGTCACTAATTCTCTTCCCAGCTGTCTCTGTGGCTTTGCATGGCATGGTCTCGTCTGCTCCCGTCCGAGGCCAAGCCCCAAACCAGCCACTGCACCCCTTGGCAGTGGCTCACTCTGAGTGGGGCCTGTGGCTGGAAAGTTATTTGAAAGTGAAGAATGGATACTTTCCTTACTTAGTAAAAGCAGTCCTGCTCCTCAAAGCGGGAGGGAGGCTACCCTGGATGCCAGGCGCAGGGTGGGGCACACAAGGACGCACGGTGGACTCAGCACGGGGCGCACAGTGGGACTCACAGAGGGGCACACAGTGGGACTCAGCAGGGCACACGGGCCCCTCTCTGTGGCTGTGGCCTGTGGGGGCATGGGGTGTGGCTATTTAAAGGACATGTCCACTCCCAGGCTTCAGCAGGCCAGGCCTCTGGCCGCAGCGCTGCCTGGCCACAGGCGTTTGAATTCCGTGTGTGCATCCTTCCCACCTCCCTTCATCGGCACCTTCTGCTTTGGTGACAAATCTGTTTCAGCCTTTTGCTTATTTTTTTAATTGGTTGGTTGTTTTCTTATTTTTGAGTTGGGGGAGTCCTTATGTACAAGGAGCACCTCTTTTCTTAGTGGACATGTTAGGGTTTGTGTCCGTCATAGAAGGAAGGGTTGAGAGCGCTCTGGGGAGAGGGCCATCCCGCGCCCGCGGCAGGCATGCCCTGCAGGGGCCTCGCTGCGGCCAGGAGGCCGGCGGGTTGGAGGGTCTCCGGGACGCTCCCCTCGCCTGGGGCTGAGAGGAGAAGGGGGCTGGGAATGAAGAACTGGGTGGCCCGGGAGGAGAGATCCCAGGGCACACCCAGCAGCGTCTGGGGGGCAGCCACCTGACAGAGCGACAGGTGCAGAGAGGAGCATCGTTTTCCAGCTGTTGACGAGGAACCGCGTGCTCTGCGCACTGACCACTCCCCCAGGGGTGTGCATCCGTGGCCCCAGCCACTCGGGAGCACAGGCCGGTGGTTCCCTAACACAGCTCCGCCGCCCTATACACTGTCATCCTGGGAAATGGGTGCTGGGAGTGTGGCCCAGGCCCAGACCCTAGTTCTAACCTTCTTCCCCCGACCGCAAAGGCAAGTCCCACACACAGTTCCCAGTTTGTCTGGTTTTAGGGAGTCTTTCGGGCCTCTCCCCGCCGCGTTTGTCCCTCGGGAGTGAGCTCTGGGTTTCCACCCCCACGGGGTTTGTCTGCAGCTCCTCATTTCTCAGAAACGCACCCGTAAGACCAGAAAGAAACTGTCCGTGGGATCAGGTGGATGGGGATTGGGGGACGGATTAAAATGCAGACCAAGGCGTCAGGGCCTGGGACGCAGGGTGGCTTCTCTGCAGGTCATCCTGGGCCCGCTGTGCCTGCCTCGCTGAAGGGCTTTGGAAATCGGACTTGGACCATCCTTTGAGCGACCTCATGGTCTCCCGGATTCCACTGAGCCCTCAGAAGGCCCTGTTTCTGCGGCTGTGACCCCGCTGTCCTGTGTCCCCAGCGACCCCTGGGTTTTTCGTCTCCGTGAGCCCCACCCACTGGACACAGCCCCGTTTGGGTTAGAATCGGATCTTGCCTCTTCTTCCTGCCCCCCACCCCTCCCCCATCTCTCTCCAACAGCCTCTAGGGCAAGCATGTCAAACTCGCTGCCCACAATTAATATTTTTGTGGCCCAACCAATATAAGGGTATGTAAGAAATGTTTTAATAAAAACTTTGTAACTTAATTTTTACAATACCCTGTTACACACAACTAGAGGTCCAGTGCATGAAATTTGTGCATTTGGGGGGGTGCGGGGGGAGGGGGGGAGGGGGGCAGGTGTCCCTCAGCCCGGCCTGTGCCCTTTCCCAATCCAGGAACCCTTGAGGGATGTCCGACTGACGGCTTAGGCCCGTGGGGAGCAGGCCTAAGCCATCAGTTGGACATCCTTAGCGCTGCCGTGGAGGCGGGAGAGGCTCCTGCCACCACCCCTGCGCTCACCAGCCGTGAGCCCTGCTTCTGGCTGAGCGGTGCTCCCCCTGTGGGAGCGCACTGACCACCAGGGGCATCTCCTGCGTTGAGCATCTGCCCCCTGGTGGTCAGTGTGCATCATAGTGACCGGTCATTCCCCCATTGGATCGATTTGCATATTAGCTTTTTATTATATAGGATTATTAATAACGAACTGCAACATTTGCTAATGACTGATTACTATAATCGTGTTGCATTCATTTCCCTTATGCTCCTTACACACAGGTGCACCATTTCTCTCCACTGATATTAGCAGTGAATATTTTAGCAGCCAATTGCCAGTCATTAGACTTGGACTGATTTGTTCAATGTGCTCAACAGGAAATATTTCACTTTCAGAGAACAAGAAAAATAGGTTTATTTGCATTACGCTTATTAATTTGTGCAGTTATTCAGTGTCTGGTAAGTTAATATTCAAGAAAAAATATTAATTTTTATTAAAATGTTTTATTATGTTAACAATTACTTATTTATTTCAGCCCTTTGTATTCAACACGTCTCTATCGAAATAAACCTACATTTCTATGAAAATTGGAGCTTTTGTTTTTTGAAAGCGGCCCACACACACTTAAACCTTGTTTATTTGGCCAATGTCAGCCTTTGCGTCGGACATGCTTGCCCTGGGGCACAGAGCCCTTCCGGCCCAGCTCCTGCCACGCTCTCCCAGGGCTCTGCCCGGGAATCAGACTTGGACCTCCTGTTCACAGGTGGACACTCAAGCACTGGGCCACTGGCAGGGCTGCCCGTCTTTCCCGGAATGACTTCTGTTCCTCCCTCCCTCCCTCCGCTTCCTCTGCGCTGTGACTGTGCGGGGCAGGCCTCCACAAGGCCCGTCCGCGCTCTGCCTGCCGTTCTGGGCTGTTAGGTGGTTCTATCGCCACCTCTCTCCTCATTTACTCCTCTTCCTCAGCACCTCCGTTCTCTGGTGAGCCTGTCCGGTCTGTATTTCTTTAACTCAGATATTGTGATTTTGTGACTTAAAATTTCCATCCGGTTCCTTTTTCTAACCTGCCTGTGCTCTCAGCCTCTGCGCGCTCATTCTCTCCTTCTCCCCCCATAAATCCTCGACTTTATGCATAAGATGGTTGTTTTTACAGCTCCAGTTCTGGGCCCAGCAAACCACTGTGCTAATTTCTTTACTGGTCCGTGAGCCTCACGCTATGTCTGGTGGTTTTTGGTGATACGTGAAACTGGTTCGTGAAAAGGCATCGGAATATAAAACGTTCTCGTGCTTTAATTTGGCTGATCTGTTTGTTTCCAGAGAATGTGAGCTCGTTCCTGTGCTGGGTGAGATGAGGAAGTGATCCTTTCACCAAAGTCCTGTGGAGCTGGGACCACCACTGCTCTAATAGGAGTGAGCTCCCTCCACGCAGGCACTTCCGGTCTCCCATGTGGGCGGGGGGCGCCAGGGGCAGGGGCAGTGCCTGCGTCACAGGCCTGCTGGATCCCGGAGGAGGCTGGCGGCAGCTGTAGTAGGAACGCCACTCTCAGGCTTCATGAAAATAAGCAAAACTGCAAATTCTGTTTTTTTAGACCATCTTTCACTGCCTTTTCTTTTCTAGAAAGTTGGGGTTGGGCCCGGGATAATATTCAGGATAAGCAAATTATTGTTTTATCTGGGCTCTTCCCAACTCTGATCCACCCCGTCGCTCACAGCCGGGCTGCGCTCCTGTGACCTTGATGCGCCTGATGACCTCCGAGGGCTCTTGCTCCTGCCGCCGCAGCTGAGACCCGGCTCTCCCGTGGCTCTGGCCGCCTAAGGAGCCCGCCTGCTAGGTCCGCCCATCAGCTTCCCCGCTCCCGCCACTCAGGACAGCCTCTTGATGCGGAGGCGCTCTCCATGCCCATTCTTAGTATTCTGTTACTTCCTCTGTCAAGAATATCAATTAGGAATGTAAAAATGTGCCCTAACATTGAATAGTTTATGTTAGGAAAGTGACCTTTTACGGAGATTGCCAGTTCCTCCAACCATCTGTTTTGTGTTTAATATTCTGGAGACTGAGCAAGGAGGAATGTGTTTTGAGTCTCGTGGTCTGTGCGTCTGTTCACCCCAGACACAGGCTGGAGGCGATACCACAGAGCGTGCGTGGCTGTGCACATAGACTCTGAATAACTGGCGGTAACGCTGAGTGTCAGTGTCCACCAGACAGCGTGGTGGGGCCCCTCCTGTGGCCACCAGTGAGGAGGCCAGGGTCACGGTCCCACTGTGAGTGACCCGATAGCCTCCTCTGTCCTGAGGTCGTGGATGTGCCCGCCTTCCCCCACGTCCTGGCTGACTCCTCCGCAGAGATAGTCGTGTGACAGAGGAAGACGGACCGGCGCAAATCCGTGTGTGTGTCATTGGGCCCCCAGCCGTGTTCTTGTACAAAGGGATGTTTCCTCTGTGGGTGTGCGCTTGCCCTGCGAGACTCGGTTCTGCCTACAGCAGATCGCAGCCCATGAAGGTCGGTGAGGACCGGGTCAGTGACAGAAAAGACGGCGCTTTTGTCCAAAGCACCATTTTCTTTGCGTCGTGAAACCAGGCTTCTCTCCCAGCGTTCGGGGCTCTGGCCACGGCACGTGACCGTCACATGTTGGCTGAGTTGGCGGTGTTTCTCTGAATGTGTCCAGCTGTGATGATTCGGTCATTTCCTTTTGAAAAAGCAGTTCACAATGCTCGCTGAGCTGTCGCTTGGTTAGAATCCAGATGAGAATATTAGTGCTAAAAGGAGTTACTATAATGTATAAGCTACGGTAACGAATGTGGTACAAGCGGGTCAGAAAGCACAGGCATGGCTATTGACCATACAACTCACTTTAAAGAATTAGGCAGAGGTGAGTGTTTGTAGCACACGTGGAAAGGAGCGGGTATGGAAATAAATCTGTCTCATTGATACACAGCACACATTTCAAAGACTTCTTCACAGGATATTCTCTCTCTCTCTCTTCACGTATGCACACACACACACAGACACACACACACACACCTCTAAATTAAACGGAAAGAGTCCTTTTCTAGTTAGTTGATTAAGAAAGCCATAAAAAGAAATAAAAATCTATAAGACATTCAGAAACATTCCCAAACTTTTGGCCTGAAAAACGGCTATGTGCTGAAGATTTGAAATATTTGCAAAAGTTCATCGAAAACCCTGCGACGCACTGTTCTCAGAACATGGCTCTGAGATGGCCGGGGCTCCTAAGGGAGGAGTCAGCCTGCCTCCAGTGGTTTCCTCCAAACTCGAGAGGGAGGTTGGGATCTACAGTGAGAACCCACCCTGAGGCTCTCCCAGGGGCCTGGCCTCTGGCTTGCTTTCTCCTCTCCGATTTCTGTGTTGCGTTGCTTTTTATGCCATTAACTTGCTTTTGATTTATTTCTATGTACAGTGTTGGTGATGCAGGGCCTCACTCTGGCCCCACAGCAAGGCTCTCATCCTCACCACGTGGTACAGTGTCCACCCCACCGACCCTGAGGGAGAAACATGGTAACACACAGTTCCTCCATCCTGGCAAGAGAAGGCCTGGTGCAGGTCATCCTGAAGGACAGCAGTCTGCCAGGACCTCCCCGTGACGCTGTGTTGGTGAAGACCATGGCACTCCCGAGTCTGTGTTCTGGAGCTGCCGTTGGGTGCAATGGTGGTAAAATGCTCTGCATACAGGGAAGATGGAATTGTCAAGTTTGGGGACAAGAAACAGAAGGAGGTTTAAGGCAAAGACTCCCAGTACCTGGTTAGAGAATATAGCCCATAAGGAACACTTGGACCGCAGGAACTCGGATACAATGGCCCTTTGCCTCTGGCGCTTCCTCAGAAACCTGCAGCCCCGCCTAACCCTGCGAAAAACAACACATTCCCACAGGAGGCCATTCCACAAAACACCCGCCCCGGCGCCACCACAGCGGGGAGAGGCGGCAGGTGGGCGTCCGTAGGCAGGAAGCACCGTGTCTCCGGGGCGGCTGTGGGCAGCAGGACCGCGGGCCGTGGGGCGTCTGGGCTCAGCGAGCCTGGAAAGTGGTGGGAACGGCCCTGGAGCGGATGCCGTGCCGTGGGCCTTGGCGCTGGCGCTAGAGGCGCTCTGACCTGACCGGCAGTGCGTCTACGTGGTCACGTTCCGTACAGATGATCATAAAACGGTGCTTTGCTCAGAGCCTCACAGCCCGCTGGACCCTGTATCGCTCCACAGACTTCACAGCCGAGACAAAGCCCTCTGGGTCCCTGCCTTCCCGGTCCGCTCATGCCGCCAGGTCTGCAGTCAGCGGAAAGGCTCTCGGAACAGCAGCCGCCCGGCCTCAGTCCCCGATCGTCTTACTGCCAGAACCAGCGGAAAACAGCAGTGCTCCCGCCGCCCCTTCGCACCCCTCTCGCTCAGCTCCAGTTGCTGTCATCTGGGCTCGCACGGCCTCATTCACACCTGAGATTGGACACTGGGTCCAGGTTCCAGCCTTTCTCTCTGAGACCCACCCCACCCACTGCCACCCGCACTCCTTGGTCCTGAACTGCGATGGCTTCCCAGCCGATGGGTCACTCGGTGCTCACCTGGGCGGCACTGCCTGGCTTCTCCGTGAGCCGCCCCTACTGTCCACGCCTGGGTGTGCTGCTCCCCATCTCCACAGAGCCTCCCGCCTCTCAGAGGCCGCCGTGCTTTGGGTTCTGCGGTCTCCGTGTTGTTGACTGTCGTTCTACACGTTCACCTTCCCCACCGAGGCTGAGATGGAGCCCCGCGCCTTGGGGTGCGTAACACACGGCCCACCAGCCGCCCTCGCAGGCTGCTGCCTGTTGACGGGATTGGTACTTGATAGCTTTGTTCCCACCAGCACTGTCCTAGGCAACTCGGATAATCAGGGAACAAACACGCCGTCCCCAGAACTTGGGTACAAACTAAAAATGCTTCCATGCAGGAAAAACAGAAGAGAGCGTGACAGACACTTAGATCCCCAAAACTCATTCAGGTTGTGTTCCCACGCACACACCCCTGAAACGGGAGAGCGCGTCCTCTCACTAGACACTGGGGAGCGGCTCCTCCCGAGGGCATCTCGGTGGCTGTGCTTCATCTCTTTGCACAGAAAACCCTTTTGTCCGGCTGAGAGTCCACCCAGGGCCGAGCTGGTCAGACACAGACGTGAATGGCCTTCAGAGACCTCTGTGTGTCCAAGGTGCGACGGGCTTCCAAGAGGACAGACCAACAGCAGCGGAGTCATGGGCCCCGACCACGGGACCCCCAGAGCGCCGCTGCCATGACAGCACCGTCATACGTGCCATGGGCTTTATGTTCCTGTGATCCTCGGCCCAGATCCTACTTGGAAAAACACCGCGTCTTCTCCCTAAAGGATGTGCCTCATCCCCAAACATACTTTTCAAAGATGAAACACGTTTACACAAACGGAGCGCAAGGTACCCTGCAGTCCCCTCCGCTCAGGTGAAAACTGCCGACCCCTGTGCGCGCTCCAGCCCTCGTCCTCCTCGGTTTACTCTAATATTCACTGGGGACGCTTTGTCTTTCCTCACCACTGTCTTCCAGGGGTCTGAAGGGTGCGCTGCCCTCCACACTCTGGCCCAGACGGTGCCGCGCCAGGGACATGTCCTGCCGGGTCATCCTCCCCTCTCCCCGGTCAGACCCAGCACTGGTGCTGGTCCTGGGTCCTGGATAGCCTTCGGCGTCTGACCCAAATTCCCGTGCCTGCAAAGGGGAAGGACTGGGAATTCCTCAGAGCAAAAGGCTTTTCTATACTAGTCTCTAGTTTTCAGGTTGAATTTTTTGAAGATCCCATTTGACCACTTTCCTATTATTTTCTTCCAAGTTCATAATGAAGCAGCTTTCTGCTAAACCACAAAATTCAGGCTGCAGTGCACCTTCCGAAAGCAGCTTCAGCACAAGGCACCGGAAAGCCATCTGCCACCTACTCCCTCAATTTTTTAAAAATGTTTTTATTGATTTCAGAGAGGAAGGGGTGGGGGGAGAGAGAAACATCAATGATGAGAGAGAGTCATGGATCAGCCGCCTCCTGCACGCCCCACACTGGGGATCGAGCCTGCAACCTGGGCCTGTGCCCTGACCGGGAATCGAACCGTGACCTCCTGGTTCATAGGTTGACCCTCAACCACTGAGCCACGCCGGCCGGGCCACTCCCGTCTGTTTGTGGAGGAGACCCTGAGACCCTCTCTCTGCCTCTCAGGGGCCACCAGCGTGGAGACGCCTCTGCTGCGTCTGCATCCACAGGAGGGGTCAGGTCTCTGCTTTCAAACTGGACGGAATCTCTTCAAAGGCCAGGCAGGGTTCCCAATATGTCCGTGCTGTGGGGAGACACAGGATCTGGTGAGCAAAGCCGGGGTCCCTGTCACTCACAACCGGGCGGGCGGGGCTCAGAGAGCCATTTCCCCGTCCCCATCCCTCTTCTGTATGGGACGCCCAACACCCCACTGCTAGAACAACTTGGAAGGTAATGTTTCCCCGATTTTACTAGTAAAACCTAGGCTTACAAAAGTGTATGTAATGAGTTTATGCACTAACGCTTATGCAATCTGTACTTCATGACACGTGTATTCCTTCTGAATTAGCATGAAGCAGGTTAAACAGGAGATCTGGACTGTCCAGAGAGAGGAAGGAATGCCCCGGGACCAGGTGTGGAGCCACCGGCCTCTCCCTGAGGCGGGCACTCTGTGGTAGCCACACGCCCGCCCCATGGCGCCCAGAGCTGCTGCCGTTCTGGGGCATCATGAAGACTCTCCTGCGTGGGCCCCACCTCTGGTTCCCGCGACAGGCATTTTGGCTGCACCTTCTGCTCCCAACAGCACCCAGGACGGGTCTGGCCCAGCGCCCCACCCCAACCCCCCTTCAGCACAAGGCGTCTCGGTCTGAAAGGCTTTGGCGAGGTTGTTTTCCCTCAGTCGCTGGGTCTGCAGAGCAGCGTGGAGCCATTGCACTTGGTCAGCTCACCGTTCAGGCTCTGAAAAAGCTCTTTGTCAGCAACGGTTACGACAGAACTCCTTGGAGTCCTTTCCTCTGAACCAAATCTCCCCGTTTTCTTGAAATGAAACTTGAAATCAGCGCCTTGCATTTGGCTCTGCAGTTGGCTCTGCGTCTGACTAAATGAGAAACCGTTGCAAGTCAATAAACCACGTGAATCGTATGGATTGAAGGAAGCCTGTACTTTATAGTAATCCTGTTAGTTTCAAAATAATACTTGGCCATTACTGCTACTAAAAGGCATTTACATAAGTGAATAACTGGGACTATACGTCTCCAAAATATTAAAGTCCCTTTAAGTTTAACAATGAATTTCAAGCACGTGATTGTAGTCTTGTGTTACAGTCTTTCTCTGTGTGAAATAAACAGAAGAAACTGCCAATGGAAGGAGCCAATAAGACTTCACCGATGTTCCTCTCCACTTGGAGTGTCGAGAGCAGGGCACGGGGTAGTCCGCTGGGACAGGGTCTCAGCACATCCCTCTGGCAGTGCCCACTCGGCTCACGGGGCAAGCCTATCTGGCCGTTCCTGGGGATCCGGAATCAGAGGCACAGAGCAGGCCAGAGGGGCTTCCCTGTCCCTTCCTTCAGAAACAGAGTGGACTTGGGATGGCCCCCTGAAACCCTGACCTTCTCTCTTTCTCTTCGGCCTTGTGATGGCACAGTAGGTGTGGACGGAGAGACAAGGGGAGGCTGGCCAGGCAGCCTCACACAGACCGAGGCTGTCCTTGCGTCTGTCCTAAGTCTCGGCAACGCTGGGCTCTTCCAGGTCCATCCTTCATGCTGTGCCGCTGGGATGGTCGAGGACCCTGAGGGAAATGGGCGTGGTCCCAGGGCTCAGAGCCGAGGGTTGTCAGACCTGCAGCAGGAAATCCAGGGCCCTCTGCTCAGCACTGGGGTCTGAGCCCCAACCCCATTCAAGCTAAAGGGGTATTTTGATTCATTTTTCCTCTTCCAGACATAGTGTGTTAAAGACAGGGACAGCGGCTGTCACCCACACGTGTCTTCCAGGGCAATATTTATTCCCGACTTCAGGGCCCGGGGGACAGCTCTCGGCTTTGGGTCAGGACTTGTGTCTCCAGGCCTCCCTACCGAACCTCATGGAAGGAGGTTGAGAACTTATGGCTACCATGCAGAGGTCTGGGGTGAGGACAAGGGGAGCTCTGGGGAGCCCCATGATCCACTGGCAGGAGGGAGAGAGGAATGTGTCAGCCCAGACGGAAGGCCTGGGATGGGGAAGCAAGAGAGGAAGGGCCTAGGACAGTGGCTCTAAGCAGAAAAGCAGAGCCCCGCATCCTTCCTCCGGCGAGGTCAGAGCCGCAGCAGCGCCCAGGCAGGCAGAGTGAGTGCCCAGAGCGGGGCCAGCACACTGCAGTGGGAGTGAGAGCACCATCCCTGTGAGAGCACCATCCCACCATCCCTGTGAGAGCACCATCCCACCACCCCTGTGAGAGCACCATCCCTGTGAGAGCACCATCCCATCATCCCTGTGAGAGCACCATCCCACCATCCCTGTGAGAGCACCATCCCTGTGAGAGCACCATCCCTGTGAGAGCACCATCCCTGTGAGAGCACCATCCCACCATCCCTGTGAGAGCACCATCCCACCATCCCTGTGAGAGCACCATCCCATCATCCCTGTGAGAGCACCATCCCTGTGAGAGCACCATCCCTGTGAGAGCACCATCCCACCATCCCTGTGAGAGCACCATCCCACCATCCCTGTGAGAGCACCATCCCACCATCCCTGTGAAAGCACCATCCCTGTGAGAGCACCATCCCATCATCCCTGTGAGAGCACCATCCCACCATCCCTGTGAGAGCACCATCCCACCATCCCTGTGAGAGCACCATCCCTGTGAGAGCACCATCCCTGTGAGAGCACCATCCCACCATCCCTGTGAGAGCACCATCCCTGTGAGAGCACCATCCCACCATCCCTGTGAGAGCACCATCCCACCATCCCTGTGAGAGCACCATCCCTGTGAGAGCACCATCCCACCATCCCTGTGAGAGCACCATCCCTGTGAGAGCACCATCCCTGTGAGAGCACCATCCCATCATCCCTGTGAGAGCACCATCCCTGTGAGAGCACCATCCCTGTGAGAGCACCATCCCTGTGAGAGCACCATCCCACCATCCCTGTGAGAGCACCATCCCACCATCCCTGTGAGAGCACCATCCCACCATCCCTGTGAGAGCACCATCCCATCATCCCTGTGAGAGCACCATCCCTGTGAGAGCACCATCCCTGTGAGAGCACCATCCCACCATCCCTGTGAGAGCACCATCCCATCATCCCTGTGAAAGCACCATCCCTGTGAGAGCACCATCCCATCATCCCTGTGAGAGCACCATCCCACCATCCCTGTGAGAGCACCATCCCATCATCCCTGTGAGAGCACCATCCCACCATCCCTGTGAGAGCACCATCCCTGTGAGAGCACCATCCCTGTGAGAGCACCATCCCATCATCCCTGTGAGAGCACCATCCCACCATCCCTGTGAGAGCACCATCCCTGTGAGAGCACCATCCCACCATCCCTGTGAGAGCACCATCCCACCATCCCTGTGAGAGCACCATCCCTGTGAGAGCACCATCCCTGTGAGAGCACCATCCCATCATCCCTGTGAGCACCATCCCACCATCCCTGTGAGAGCACCATCCCTGTGAGAGCACCATCCCTGTGAGAGCACCATCCCACCATCCCTGTGAGAGCACCATCCCTGTGAGAGCACCATCCCACCATCCCTGTGAGAGCACCATCCCACCATCCCTGTGAGAGCACCATCCCTGTGAGAGCACCATCCCACCATCCCTGTGAGAGCACCATCCCTGTGAGAGCACCATCCCTGTGAGAGCACCATCCCATCATCCCTGTGAGAGCATCATCCCTGTGAGAGCACCATCCCTGTGAGAGCATCATCCCTGTGAGAGCACCATCCCACCATCCCTGTGAGAGCACCATCCCACCATCCCTGTGAGAGCACCATCCCACCATCCCTGTGAGAGCACCATCCCTGTGAGAGCACCATCCCACCATCCCTGTGAGAGCACCATCCCTGTGAGAGCACCATCCCTGTGAGAGCACCATCCCATCATCCCTGTGAGAGCACCATCCCTGTGAGAGCACCATCCCTGTGAGAGCACCATCCCTGTGAGAGCACCATCCCACCATCCCTGTGAGAGCACCATCCCATCATCCCTGTGAGAGCACCATCCCTGTGAGAGCACCATCCCATCATCCCTGTGAGAGCACCATCCCTGTGAGAGCACCATCCCACCATCCCTGTGAGAGCACCATCCCTGTGAGAGCACCATCCCACCATCCCTGTGAGAGCACCATCCCTGTGAGAGCACCATCCCTGTGAGAGCACCATCCCACCATCCCTGTGAGAGCACCATCCCACCATCCCTGTGAGAGCACCATCCCACCATCCCTGTGAGAGCACCATCCCATCATCCCTGTGAGAGCACCATCCCTGTGAGAGCACCATCCCTGTGAGAGCACCATCCCACCATCCCTGTGAGAGCACCGTCCCCTGACGCAGGAGCCCCGAGGACCCAGGAGCCCCGAGGACGCTCTGGCCCAGAGGAGGCTGTCCTTGACTCCGGCCGTCCGGACTGAATTACTGGAAACACCAGACTGCACAGACCACAGGCTTGTCTGCTTTCCAAGCTTCAGCAGAGAATTTCATTTTTCCGTGAAGAACGGAACAGACTTCATAAAAATATAACAAAGCACATTCTCTCGATTCACTTGGCGGTGACTTTGCCTGCCCACACTGGCATTTAACGTGTAATTAGCTCGCTAGACTGCAGCCAAGTGCTTCTCTTTACGATGGGGGCAAGTTTTGCTTACGTCCCTTTTCTTAAGATGGGGGTTCACTGTACTTTGACTTTTCATAGCAATTCAAGAAAAATTTGATGAAATATAAGCAAAGCAAAAAAGTCAGACGCTAAGCACAAACCGACACGGGAGCAGACTCTGCCGACCTCCTCGGCTCCCAAAGAAGACATGGGCGAAAGTTGGAATGCAGCCCTGGGGCTGGGGCTGGGAGGTGGAGGGATTGAGCAGAAAGTAAAACGAGGGAGAACTTATGGACTGCAGAGGGGTGCGAGGTAAGGGGTGGGAAAGGGCAGCGAGGGAATAAATGGTGATGGGAAAAATAAAATTTAGAAAAGAAAATGGAATGAGTCCATGCTCAACTGCCGTCCCATCAATGACATGGGCCTGCGTCCTGGGCCTGCGGGAGGTCTGCGCGCCCGGGGCTGTGCACAGGCGGACATGCCCGCAGCCTGGAGCGCTGAGCGGGGGAGTGTCACCCCTTTTCTGTGCTTCAGCTAGTAGTGTTTTTTAATTATGAGATAAAACACCCCAAATTAGAAAACAAATGCTCCCGGTATCCGCACAGGGCAGGGCTGTCTTCGTTGGCTCCTGCGCCCTCCTTGTCTGCAGTGAAACCGGATTCCCCAGGATTAGCCTTGCTGACGGGGCACCAGCTCAGCCCGGCTTCGGGGGTGGAGCTGCTGCTGAGCTAGAATGGTGTCGGGAAGAGTGGGAATGGGCGTGTGTTCAAAGTACGTTATTCCGGGAAGATAAGGATCCACGGATAAGTAGCAAACAGGATGTGCAGGCACCTGGCTCTGAGGTTTTAAATGATGCAGATAAAAAGCTGTTCCCTCACGTACTACGCAGAGAGTGAAAAGTATCTGGAAAGAAATATACCGAAATGTGGCTGATTTTATTGTGGGTGATCTTTTAAAACAATTCTTTAAGTTTATATTTTCTACCTTTCCTTTACTTTTTAGGAAAACCTGCTTTCAGAGGCACAGGCTGGCTGCTTCTGGGAGAGAGAGGCTGAGGCCAGGCTCCCGTTGGAAAAACATGCCTGCAGTTTAGTTCGAGCTTCGGAACCTGAAGGAAACCCTCATTTTGAAAATATTATTTCTTAGCAAATTGTAATCCATTCATGCTTTGATTTGGATAGATACCAGTTTGTTTGTAGGCACACGATTTCCAACATGCTTCCCCTGTGTAGACACGGACATGCACTCATGACAACAGTCAAATAGACGAACAAGCGCGTGTGGCTGAGTGTCAGGCCAGGACAAGTGTTCACACTCAGGATTTCAGTCCTCTGATCTCACGGTGAGGACGCGGAGACTGAGGGTAATGAGGCCTTTCGGCCACATGATCGGGGTCAGGGCTGCCCCTCTGGACCCACGGCCCTTCCCTCGGCCACAGATTCAGCCACTGTGGTCAGCCCTGGGCGTGAGCCACCAAACAGCAGTCAACCTGGGTGCCAGCCTCAGCTCAGCAACGCTGTGGACCGTTTGGGCTAAAACAAACCCCTGTAAACACCTTCGCGGAACAGAGTCCAAAGGGGATGCTGGTCCGGAAACATAGAAAACAAATGTCTGTTTCTTTGGGGTGAGCTTTCTTACCCTGATTTTTCTTTAAGGATCTACCCTGCATCTTACGCCGCCTCATGTAAGAAAAAGAATAACCTGAAATAACCAAAGGGCTTAGCGAGTATTGCACAATAAAACCAGGACGGGAGGTTTTGTTTTTGTAATCTGTGTGCGAGTCGGCTTAGCGTTTTGTGTGTGTGGAGGAGAGAATGTCTGGAACATACAAGTCTGATGCCAAGTTATTTCCTGTATTGAATTAAATGAGTTACTGTTCTAACTCATCTGCGCTCTGTGGTTTGTACGAGGATATGTTTATCCAGCTGCTTTTTATAACTACATCATCTCGAAATATCACCATACTGCACCCAGCCACCACCCTAAAACCTACATTCCTCTTCTTATGGAACCAGTCTGAGAATACCCTTCCAGATGTGACTGGCGCACTTCACCACCTGTGAGTGGTGGGACCGTGTCCTGGGGGGGCCCATGCACGTGGTTGCAGCCTTAGAGCTGCCTGGAGACAAGGAGAGTTTGGGGGTGGACGCTGGACGTTTTGGGGACAAACGGCAGTGAAGGGAGGCTCGCGGGAGGACAGTTTGCAGTTACCAAGGCAATCAAGCCAGAAAGAAAAGTAGTAAAGAAGAAAGTTAGGTTTTCTTTGAGGAGGAGGAGTGTGCACTGTCGATGGGTTTCCTCCACTTCTCACATCAATGTTTCTCCCTTCTCCCTCTCTAAAAATCAATTTATTTTAAAAAGATATATCAGCCTCTGTTTCCTCCTGGTACATTTATGTGATTTAATTTTATAGTAAAATAGCAGATAATTTGAAATATGATGGTGTACGGGATAACTTTAGCTTTTGCCCAAGGTTTGGTGACTTTTCCAAGATAGTCCAATCTTTGTCTATTCTTTTTAATAATAACCTGAACAAAATCAATGTCCATCACTTATTTATACATGTTTTGGGGTGATTTATCCACCTAATTTATACCCCTACACCATGCTGCTTCAATCTGATAGCTTTGAAATACATTATAATATCAAAATTGGTAAACCAAAGCTTTCTTACAGCTCCTCTTTTGACACAGTATTCTTCCTTAGCACCAACTATTGATGTTTGGTTAAATAGCTTCTCCGCTCTAGGCCTCCGTTTCTATACTCAGGTAACAAAAAGGCTAGAACAAAGTATCTCTAAGTTTTCTCTCAAATTCAATACTCGCCTAATTTTTAATCTATTACATTCCTACCATGGAAAAGTATTTTATCACATTTTCTGTCCAAACTGACACAGGAGGCGAACGGGCTGTGGGGACGCTGTAGCTCAGTGCCCTGGGGCTCTGTCCGTCTCCACGTGGCTCGGCCCAGGCCTTGCTGCCGGGAACGACCCCTGTAAACAGGAGAGAAAACCCCAGATCATGGAGAACCCTAACTTAAATTTTCTTCAACTAAATGTTTTGCCTGTTGGTGCTATATTTAAGAAACAACTTTGGAAACGAGTTTTTAAAAGTGCTTTATTTTCTGCTAAAATACCACCAAATACGTAAATCATTTCCACTTGAACCGCATGTGCAGCTTTTAAATAATCAGCCATCCATCTCAACTCAGAGGGCGGGTGGTGGGTTCAGAGAGAATGTGACTGGGACTCGCAGCCACAGGGTCGCCTTAATGCGGGCTCTTCCATGGGGTTCAGATTTCTCTCTGTGGGGTTTGGAGCACAGCACTCTGCCCTGGGAGAGGTGGATCTGGATTGTTAGTTTCTTGAAAGATGTAAACTGGGATGCAAAGTCCTCGCAGCTTCGACAGGCGGTTGTCAGGGCCCCAGTCGTCCACGCGGCTTCACTCCTGCTCGAGGCGCTGGACCTGGGTGCGGACGGCAGATGTCCCCGGGAGAAACTAGTTTTCTTACAGTTCGTGTCCCCTTAACTGTGTTGAAGAACCAACTTCAGAATAATTTTATTTTAAGTGGAATTCAAGCTCCGGGGAAGCAGGTGGAAGAAAGTCTGATTAACAGTTTCCAGCGTCGCCCCGCCGCCCCGTCCTGGATGAGCCCGGGGTTGCGACGTGTGGTTGTTCTGTGCGCCGGCCGCAGGCTGCTGGTGTTGTGCTGAGGTTTCTGTGTCTCTGTCCCCGCAGGATGCTGGTCTGTGGTCTTTTCTCCGGTGACGTCTCTGGTTTGGGCACCAGGTGAAGCTGCCTCTGAGGGAGGAAGTGTTCCCTCTGCTTCTGCAGAGAAAGAGGCTGAGAGTCTGGGCGTGCTCGCTTCCTAAGTGCCTGGGACCTCGATCGTTTTAAAGTGTGAGTGACCTGGAATCACTGCTGACGAACTTGGAGGCTGTTGAGTGACCATGGGAAGCCAGTGCACAGGGCGGGCCTGGAGCGTGGGTCTTCCCCGGCCTGGCGTGGAGCGGAGGTTTCTGGTGAAAAGGGAGAACTAAAACCCCACGTTTCAGTGTGAATCTAACCCGAATCTTAATGTTCCAGTTCTGGTGGGAAAATTTTCTAAACTTGTATCCCTTCATTGTTTAGAAAGAGGTTCCAGTGCGTTTTGAAAAATGTGCTTACCATCGCCACGTCGATTGCCAGGCTGGCGGTGAAGGTCTAAGAATTCCCTTAGTGTTTAAGATGCAAACGAGAATGGCTCCTGTTATTTGAAAATATTATAGATTTGAACGTTGATTTAAGGAGTACATTTGATTGTGTTTGTGGAAAAGGAAACTCATGACTCAGGATAAAATTTTTATTTCTTTTTCTGCATCTCTTTTCTTGGCTGAACTCCCAACCGTAGAAAATGAGACATATATTCCTGTGGTTGCCCTTAATGCAGGATTTTTAACTCAAATCTTTTGCCCGCTCACTGCGTGCCCCTAAGTGAGTTTCCACTCGACTTTTCCAACCGGCCTCCGGGGCAGCCAGGCCCCCGCTTCACATTTTCCTAGATCGCGGTTCCACTTTTAAATCGGGAAATGGTGACTCAGCTAAAGGCTCATTATGTTAAACACATTTACCAAAAAAATATCTGGGGGAACAGAGAAAGACTTCAAGTCACGCTCTTTCCGCGGTGCCTGTAACATCTTTAGGCTCTGTCACTTTTACCGCTCTCATATTTTACTCCATAATACCTTCCAGATATTTTGTTCATTAAACGTTCACTCACAGTTATTTGATGTTATTCCTATTCCAAAACTTCATGCTCAGTTCACAGTTCTTTCTTATACAACCTCAACTGTAAAAGCAAATACTTTATTGGACTTATTTCGGTCAGTAACATAGTTTCTCAGACATTGAAACTGTACCTGAATGAACTGTCTCTGCAGTTAGGCATTTGCATTAAGATAAGTTATTTATTAATCAGGAAGTCCCCAAATTATTCATTTTTTTAAATATATTTTTAGCCCTGACTGGTCTGGCTCAGTGGATAGAGCGTTGGCCTGTGGACTGAAGGGTCCCAGGTTCAGTTCTGGTCAAGGGCATGTATCTTGGTTGCGGGCACATCCCCAGTAGTGGGTGTGCAGGAGGCAGCTGATTGATGTTTCTCTCTTGTCGATGTTTCTAACTCTCTATTCCTCTCCCTTCCTCTCTGTAAAAAATCAATAAAATATATTTTTAAAAAATAAAATATATTTTTATTGATTTCAGAGCGTAAGGGAGAGATAGAAACATCAATGATGAAAGAAAATCATTGATCAGCTGCCTCCTGCATGCCCCCTATCAGGTATTTGAGCCCGCAACCCGGGTATGTGCCCTTGACCGGAATTGAACCCGGGACCCATCAGTCTGCAGGCCGCTGCTCTATCCACTGAGCCAGACCAGCTAGGGCTGAGCCAAACCAGTTAGGGCCATATCTTTGATGCTGTGAATTTAAGAAAAAACATACATTTGCATTATCTCTAGGGTATGTAATGGGAGAAACAGCTAATATTGAGAGTATTGCGCATTTCATCACCATTTCTTTCGAGTGAAAGTCTTGGTTTTGCATCAGGCATCTGGAAAGTCATTGAGGATCCCGGATTCCATGCTGGGGAGGGACCGAAGGCGCAGGGGGAGAGCGCCTCCTTGTGGCGGTGCCTGGTCGCTCTGGGAGGAATGCCTGCACCCTGGTGGGCAGTGACGGGCCCGTGTGTCTGTTTCCTGGGCGGCCAGACTTGGACATGAAGCCTCTCCTCTCCGCTCCCGTGAGTCACCCGCGGACCCGGGAAAGGAAGTCCTCGCGAGTGTGGTGGCAACGTAGCGCGCAGGACTCGGGCAGGAGTCACCGCAGACAACACCTTGCTCTGTGCAGTTCACCTGACTCACAGGAGCCCCAGCTGAACACAGCTCCGTGTAGTGCCACGAGAACCCGGATACACGGGCACATCCACGCGGTAGCATAGCGCAGAGCAACGAGAACAGAGCTGCGTCTTGAAGCGAATGATGCGCTGCAGCCCAATGTGTTCAGTGACAGCGCCAGGCCCCGGAGGAAGGCCCCCTGCAGGCCCCTCACAAGAGGTAGCAGGAAAGACCAAGCTGGTCCACGGCCACAGCCGCCGTCACCTGGTCACCTCAGGTGGAGAGGAGGCTGCCTGGGAGCACGTGACGGGACGTCCCGGGAGACTGGACACGCCCACGTCGTCCCCTGGACGTCCCTTACATGGCGACGTAGGTAAACATTCAGGGAGCTGCTCTCGACACGGGTGCTGTCTACAGCGATGGTCCCTCAGTGCAGAAGCCGTGCAGGCCAAAGGAGGGAGGCGTCTGAGTCGCGGGGGCAGGCCATTGGCCTTCAGGAGTTCACAGCCGTCCTTTGAGTGACCACAGCGTCCCTGTCAAGACGTCCTGCTCACAGAGTAAAAGACGAGAGCAGGTGTGAGGGACGACAGGTGCTTGAGTTAGTCCTTGCAGAGATAGGACGACATTCTGACCCGAGAAATCGACGTGAGCAGAGGGGAGTCAGGGCCCATTCAGACCGTGAGTAGAGCGGGGCTCCCCTCCATCCTCCACGCTCAGGCGCCGCCAGCCTGGTCCCGACGGCACCGCACGTGTCTGCGAAGGGAAAGGCCTGACGCTTCGTGACGCTTTTAAATTGAAAAGTGTGCATCTGAGAAGTGATGAAAAGCCAGAATTTTGAGAGGGAAACTTCTCATGAGATCACATCCCAAAGTCGAGTCTGTGTGTGGGAACGCGCCAGAGCAGCCTGCGTTAACAAGAGGCTGGACTTCGGGGTGGACTTCAGGGTCCTCGCGTTCCCACGCCGGCCCCACCCGGCGCTCTGGGTGGCCTGGAGAAAGGAACTCAATCCCCAGGTCCAGGACGATAGGCCAGCCCAGAGCCGGGCTGAGCGAGAGGCGGCAGTGAGTGACGGGGTCCGGCCAATTCTCCCCACCCCTCGTCGGAATGTTGACCCTCACCACGGCCCTGATACATACGCCGTGACCATAGAAGTATTTGGGCGTCGACCAAGAGGTCCCAGCTGTCTCTCTCCTCAAAGTCTGCATCTCGACTCAGACCATTGCTGCATTGCAAACACAGAAAACTATGCGGCCTGCCCACACCAAAGAGCCCCGGGGCTGGAGAGACCCGGACCAGGGCGGGCAGTACCTTCCGGAGAAAGCCGCTCTCTGTAGTCAGCCGTCTGCAGCTGCAAAGCCTGCTCCCGCCTCACTCCTGCTGTCAGGAAACCAGCTGCACACACGGGACGGAGCAGCCCCCTCCGAGGGCGGAGGGCGGGGGCCAAAGGCGCCACCGATCCGGAGGTCTGGACTGTGCTTCACTTCTGGGAAGTGAGGGCTGGACTAGAGAGAAAGATAAGGACGTTTATAAAGACAAGATCAGGGGAGTTTCAGAAGTTCCGTGGGGTGATTCCGACAGGCCACCGACCCCACTGTTAAATGTGTGTGAAAAAGGCCTCGGCGGGCGGCTGGCACGTGCTCATCTCGATGCCCGTCGGCCACAGCCGCCCATCCATGTGCTCATTAAACACCTACTGCCTTCCAGGGAGCCTGTGCTCAGAACATTCAGCACGTAGAACTCAGTTCCTCTCCTGAAGCAGAGCTCACACGCCCCCTGTGCATCCTCACGGAGAGGATGGACTGCCACCAGGAGCCATGTCAGCCCTCTGGTGGCCACTGGCACCTCTTCTTCTCCCTTAATTCCTGGGGCCATCAGTCAGTCACCCTGATGGCTCATTCTTCAGGGAAAGTTGGTCTTGGGAGATTCAGGAAAAATCAATAAACATGTTAGGCAACTTGAGACTAAGCCAAGGGCTACCCAAAGCTGCGAAAATTCAGACGAGTCGGGGTCATCGTCTCACCCCTCTTGGCGTAAAGATCTAAAACTCAGGCAAGGAAGGGATGCCTATGGTCGCCGCGAGCATGCGAGACTGTCCAAGGGCTTGAGCAGGCAGCGAAGATGTTGTTTTTGGCTGCATGCTGTCAGCAGCCGTTAGTCAGTCACTGAAGTTGATCACATGCTCCGTGAAGGAGTCCACACACAGCTGAGCTGCTAGGACGACGTTGGAGCACAAAGAGCAATCTGAGAAAACAAACTTCACAGCTAACGTGTCTGATAAAAGCCTGTCCACCTGGAAAAGCCTGGAGTCTCAACAGAGGCCTAGAGCTCCAACAGCTGGGAGGTCCTGGCATCCGAGGAGCTGTGGCCACGCAGACTCTCCCCAGACACTGGAAAGAGTCGCAGCCACGATGCAGGTCAGGACACACGTCCCACCTTCCTTCCACTAGAACGTGTGAGTGCAGAGACGCACACGCAGACACTGCACACAGGGCCACACTGCATGCAGGGCCACAGTGAACACAGGGCCGCAGTGAGCACAGGGCCACACTGCACACAGGGCCACAGTGAACACAGGGCCTCAGTGAGCACAGGGCCACACTGCACACAGGGCTGCACTGCACACAGGGCCGCAGTGAGCACAGGGCCACACTGCACACAGGGCCACAGTGAGCACAGGGCTGCACTGCACACAGGGCCACACTGCACGCAGGGCCACACTGCACACAGGGCCACACTGCACACAGGGCCACACTGCACACAGGGCCGCAGTGAGCACAGGGCTGCACTGCACACAGGGCCGCAATGAGCACAGGGCTGCACTGCACGCAGGGCCACACCGGCCCTTTGATAGGGCGTCCACCCCACATCCTGCCTGTCTTTGGCTCTGTGTTGTCTGCAGCAATGTGCACTTGAACAATGTCTGTTCTGAGCTCTTTGGACCTGTGTGGACACATCTTCTCAGAGCCATGCAGGCGGCCAGGGCCCCTAGAGGGCGGGACTCACCGTCATTGATTCATAATCCAAGTTCCTCCATTCCCAAAGATGCCTCTGCAAGCCTCCAGGGCAGGGCCGTCACCACCGCCCCCCAGCGCTCATCAGTTCTGTGGAGCCAGCCTGGGAGTCGTCCAGCGCCAACCACATCCAGGAACTTACAGATGTGTTACCTACACAACAGCTGTTCTTCAGTCAAGGGCACATGAGACTGGTCATCTCATCAGAAGGCATAACTGCAAAGTCCCCGTAGTAGTCGGAGAGAAAGGGGGCCGATGTTAATGCCAACTTTTAATTCGTTGAGATGGGAAGTGCGCATCTTAAAACCTAAGGCAGTACAAAGAGGAGACCTGTTTCTTGTCAGTCACTAAAGCTGCTGATGTGATAAAATATGTAAATTACTTTAGAACACACTGTGGCCGCGTGTGTCGCCCACAGAACTGCAAAGGGCAGCTGCAGCCTCGCTCCGCGCCTGGGGTGGTAATGAGACGCGGCGCACATCAGCGTGGGCACCAGGAGTCAGAGCCCATGTGCTGGCCGGAGCACGCCCCGGGTGGAGGAACCAGGGGTGCCACCAGCTGCCTCCCGTGACCCTGGAAAGCAAAGCCCACCTCAGCCCCTCAGTTTCCATTCCTCCGAGTCCTTGTCCAGCCGCTCCCTTGCTCCCAGCACCTTGGAAAAAGTACATTCCATTAAGTATGAAAACCAGCAACGGACAGGAACGTCCTGGGACGTGGGGAAACGCGGAGTTTATGCTCCTTCATGTGGTCCCAGCGAGTGTGAAGCAAGAACTCCCGCTGGAATGTCCGTTTTCCAGATCATTCCAAACCGGCACTTTGGGTGGAATTGCTGTGTAAACACACATGTTGACTGTACTTTTGTCCAGGCCTCCGTGACAGGGTCCCATTTCCATGTAAAACTATGAGGAGAGAGAGAACATTTCCTTTAGTCTGTAAGTCCCAGGTGCCCAGAGTTTTTAAAGTTCATTTAAGGAGGTAAATGTTAATCATGCCCTGAAAGTGGCCGTGAGGGAGGGATTCCGTTTTGTGGGCTGCACCCCCCCATAACCATGAGTAGCTGTTTTTTGATATTTACTTAAAATTTCTGCCGAAACCGGTTTGGCTCAGTGGATAGAGCGTCGGTCTGCAGACTGAAAGGTCCCAGGTTCGATTCCGGTCAAGGGCATGTACCTTGGTTGCGGGCACATCCCCAGTAGGGGGTGTGCAGGAGGCAGCTGATCGATGTTTCTCTCTCATCGATGTTTCTAACTCTCTATCCCTCTCTCTTCCTCTCTGTAAAAAATCAATAAAATATATTTTTAAAAAATTCTACCACCATAGTCTTATGAAAAATTGATATAGCAAGTAAGTTAAGAAACATATATTTTCAGATTTAAATTATGTCTTAGACTAAATTTAAATTCTACAGCAAAAAGAGGTTCTGGAAATGGCTCATTTAAGGAGTGGAACTGTTAGGAGTCACACAGTAATCTTTCTGTCATAAACTTAATTATAATTTAAATAAGACAATAACATTGGGGGACTGGGGATGCGTGGGGACCCTGCGGTGTTGACCAGGACACACCCCCCTTCCCCAGGTGCCGCTGGTGATGTAGGCTGGGCAGTGCCGAGACACCATGGGCGCAGGGAGAGCCAGGAGCAGCCCGTGAGAACGGGCGTTAACAAAGGCCTGTTCGAGGGCCGTTTACACCACAATCGGGAGAACAGCGGGTCCCGTTTCCGCTACGTCAAACGAAGGCGTGCGTTCCGGAAGTCGGGTGTGTGACCGCTGTGAGAATGTCCAGGCAACGTTCCCCCAATCGACGGAGCATCCAGTTTCCAGTTGTGATTGAAATTCACAGTCAACTGCAGACGTGTGGGATTAGCAAGGGTCGTGTTCCCGAATGATTCTTGGAAGACGGTCTGGTCAGCTGGCTGGGATCCCTCCGGCTCGTTCAGATTTCGCTGGCACACACGGAGGGTCAGGACTCCACCATCGCCCCACCCGTGCCGTGACGTTCTCGCTTGTTGAGCTCAGCGGCGTTTCTCTAACTCCCGTGTCCAGACAAGCGTCCCTCCTCACGCTCTTGCTGGCGTTAGCTGTCTGGCCTCAGGTCAGATGTGCTCGACTTCCTTTGTCCTCGCACCCGGTCTCTCTCTCCACGAGGGGGAGCAGGCCTTGGGGATGGCGCAGGGCCGGGCTCTAGGAGTCCCCTTACGAAGCCTTTCACCTCCCGCAGCGGAGGCTCTGAGCACCTCGATGGCGTGCGGGGAATGAGGACACGGTCAGAGCGCACGTCCAGGCGGGGAAGCCCCGTGACTTGTCCCCGCGGCTCTCACTCTGAAAGAACTCATAAAACGTCAGCTTTGACACTTGAAGACGCGGGAAGTCCTAGGACAGGATGCGCCGCTCGCCGCGAGCTGGGTCCACCCTCCTGTCCAGCCTCCATCACCACGTGGAGCCTTGGTGCTGCGTCTGAAAACGCCCCAGCGGCTGAGGACGGAGATGTTCCTAATGTCCTCGAGGCTCCAAACCAAACAAAACCCGCTCCCCTCCTCGGCCCCAAACCCTTTTCATGCCAACTTTCCCAAAACGCTAGCTGCAGGGCAAGATAAAGCAAAGAAAATGTGTTTCTATTCAAGAAACGTTAAAACAAATACGTAATGATTTCTTGGTCAGTTTTCCTTTCCCCGGAGAGAGATCGTCTGCAGGCACATATGGCTGTGAGCGTCGCCTTCCCACCCGGGAAGCCCGGCATTCCCACCGCAGCCCACAAACCGCCAGGAGACGGGCGCTGAGTTCAGGGCGGGAGGCCGGCCAAGGTCGACCTAGGGCAGTGATGGGCAACCTTTGGAGCTTGGTGTGTCAGACTTCGCCAGAAAACTGAGCATAACTCGGGTAGTGTGTCACTTTGAGGAAAAAACATGATTTCGCAAATGTTTCATCCTCAGGAGCAGCAAATGTTTCATCCTCGGCATGCGGCCGCGTGTCATCAGAAATGGCTACGCGTGTCAGTGCTGACACGCGTGTCATAGGTTCGCCATCACTGACCTAGGGCCTGTGCCTGCGTGGGAGCCGGACGGGAAGCATGCGTCCTTGTCGTGTGCTGGCGTCGGTCGCTTGATGTCGATAAAGAAGGAAGCAAAGGGAGTAGCATCAGGGAGCGTCACCAGCCAGGAAGCAGGCACTGGCTTCACAGGAAGTTACAGCTTCACACACACACCCCCCCCCCCCGCCCCGGGGCAGATCGTGGGGAAGGGATGGGGCCCCAAAGGGGAGCCCAGGTGGGCCATAGAGGCTGTCAGTCAAGCCGGGGAAAGGATCGGATTGGATAAGAGACACCCCCCCAGAAGATCTAGGAAATAGACTGGTTAGGGGGAGGGCCCATCAGAAGCCCGAGAAACGTGGGAAGTTGATGGGTTAGTTTAAAAGAGCGCCTGGTCCCTCCCATGCCTGAGATAATTCAATCCCAGCTACAGAGCTCGCTTCCCCCCCCCCCCCTTTCTCTCTCTCAAATCAATTTAAAGGGTCTTGATGGGCAGTGTGTGCAAGGCTGGGTGCACACACCCCCTTGGTTAAACGCCCAGTGTGGCCCGCTTAGTGGGTTACAGCTTTAAGAAACTTGGAAACGGGGGTTTCCCAGGTGCTGAGCTGCTTTGCACTCCCAGCAGCAGCTGGGAGAGGCCGTCCCCTCCCGTCCCGGCTAGCGCCAGGCGGGCAGTCTGTTTCAGCCGTTTGATGGGACGGGGACGGTCTCCTAGTCGTCCCGATGGGCGGTCTCGATGACGAGTGCTGAATATCAATCAGGTCCTCGCGTGAAATCCACGTGCAAGACGCTCAGAGCACCCCTGAGATGTGAGGCCCCGACCTCCACACGGGAGTCGCTGCGGGGAGCCGGCAGCCTGGCCTCCAGCCGGATTCCAGGGGTGCCAAGCAGCCGCCGGCATCCCCGGTGCTGTTTGAGAACCTGGGCCTGTTCACATGGGCATGGGGTCCCAGAGGGACACAAAGCCTGCCCACCTCACGCCTGTTCACACGGGCATGGGGTCCCAGAGGGACACAAAGCCCACCCACCTCACGCCTGTTCACACGGGCATGGGGTCCCAGAGGGACACAAAGCCCGCCCACCTCACGCCTGTTCACACGGGCATGGGGTCCCAGAGGGACACAAAGCCCGCCCGCCTCACGCCTGTTCACACGGGCGCGGGGCACCAGAACAAGAGGGGCTCTGCCTTGGCGCCAGCAGCCCATCCCCCGGGCACCGTCCAACCAGACACCGGGGCGGGGGGCAGGGGGCGGGGGCGGGGGGCAGGGGGCAGGGGCACAGCCACATGCACTCACCCCTCCAGCGTCTTTGCCAGAAACTGGTATGTAAACGGGATTTTTTTTAACATGATCAGGCTAATTGTTTATTTTATTCTCCTAAAAGTGGAAGGATCATGTATTTCAGCAAAACACAATGGAATGATTTTCCTCCTTCGGCCAAGAGGTAACAAAGACACATTATTCACGGGACGGGCGCCAGCTGTCCTTGCTGCCACGGCCCCGGTGGCTGCGGCCGAGCCCTGAGCCCGCTGCGTGGCGGAGTCGGAGGGCACCGGGGGCCATCGGGAGTGTGACCCAGAGGGAGAGACGGGGAAGGTAGGCGGGGGCCTCCAAAGCTACGTCCTCAGCGTAAGCCGCAGCCTCGCATGCCGTCCCCGACCACGGAAATGGGAGAGCCGTGCACGGACGTCCCTGAGGCCTTCCCACTCGGCCGGGTGCCACGTGGCTCCACTTGGCGTCTGTGGCTGCAGCCAGGCTCCTTGGGGTCCTCGGCAGCTCTCCATTCCCCTCCGCGTCCCGGGCAGGCCCCCGCCGCCGGCCTCCGCCCCTCGTTCCCTGGAGTGCTGCTCTCCCTGCAGGTCTAGACAGTCGGTCACCGTGAGGGGATGGGACAGGCAAGAAGGCGGCGCGGCCATGCCGAGGGCCCAGGCAGACCGGCTCACCTTCCACCGCTTTTGCGTAAAAGCGCGGGAATTTGGAGAAGGCGGATTGAGGGCCCCAGGCGGCGACGCGGCTGCGGGAGACAGTGTGTGCAGCTGCCGGGGGCTCCGGGAGAGTCTGCCAGCCCCATCGCCCAAAACATCCTCTGCTCCCTCGACGCCTGTTCCCGGGAGTCCCGCCAGCCAAGCATGTGCTGCCTCTGGAGCCCTTGGCGAGGAGGCTCCTGCCGTCCCTGCCTTCATGGGGCATCCAGGAGAGGGCGGGAGGGCCGGGCGGGAGAGACCACAGAGAGACCGAGGATGGGCCAGGCCACGGCTGACGGGAGGGTCAGGACCAGCTGCGATGACTGGTCCTGTGTTGGCCAATCAGTGGAGACATTGACCCTGAGGAGAGACACCTGGAGGTCCCAGTGCAGCTCTGCCTGTGGAGCACCCACGCCCTTCCCACCCTCCCCGGCGTGGTCCCCCTCTCCCTCCCCCCTCCCTCCCTCCCTCTCTCCCCCCCCCCCATTCCTTCTCTCTCCCTCTCCCTCTCTCCCTCTCTCCCTCTTTCCCCCCACTCCTCTCTCCCTCTCTCTCCCTCTCCCTCCCCCCTCCTCGCTCTCCCTTACCCCCTCTCTCTCCCTCTCCCTTACCCCCTCCCCCTCCCTCCCTCTCTCCCCCCCTCATTCCTTCTCTCTCCCTCTCCCTCTCTCCCTCTCTCCTCCTCTCCCCCCACCCTCCCTCCCTCTCTCTCCCTCTCCCTCTCTCTCCTTGCTCTCCCTTACCCCCTCTCTCTCTCCCTCTCCGTCCCCTCTCTCTCCCCGCCTCTCCCCCCCCACCCCCCCCCCCAAGCTCCAAAAGCCATTCTTTTGCTATAACTAGTTTCCTGGGCCTGTTACTTCTCTGACTCACTTCTACCTCCGTGACTTTCTAAGTAAACTTCCTCTTTCCACTGGAGTCTTGGCCCTGAATTCTTCCTCAGCCAGAACTCAGGTACCAAGGCCTGGCACGGGCAGCTTTTCTGCCGCTTATATGAGAGGAGCCCAGAATAAGCCTTCAGTTCGTGCTGATTACTTTTCAAAGAGAAAGGGTTGAGAAGATGCTTATCCCCATGCAAGGTTATGAGCAGGAAATCAATTTGTTGTTCTGGTTTTTTATTTGATTTTTCAACACCAACTTAAGATGTGTTTTCTGCTGAGATTCAGTTATTACCAAGGAAAAGAAGAGACAGAAGAGCCTAGAACGTGAGTCAGAAATGTAGTTTAATGTTTTAAACTACATTTCATTTCTGCAGAAGTCCCCGTCTTTGGGGGTCTCCGGCCGCATAAAGGACCGTGTTCGTTGTGCATTCAATCCAGTCTCTCAGACCTTCCCCGCTGGCTCCTACTGGTAACTACTGATGTTCCCTCCACACCAGGAAGGAGGCCAAGGACGGCTGGAGGTCACCCCAGGCTGCAGGCCTCTCCCAGATGATTTAAAGGAAAATAACACCAATAACTAACACCTGCCGAGCCCCGGGAGCCCAAGGCACGTCCCTCCCACCGTGGGTCTCAGACACGCGTGGATTCGTGTCAGACCAGGGACATCCGTGCATCCGCTCGAGAGGGACACGGAGCTTGTCCAGCTGCACAGGCACCGACGGCGCGTGCCAGCGACCAGAGCCGCGCAGGGTCTGTGGGAAACGCAAGCACGAGAGAAGTGACAGCGGGTGCCTGTGCCAAGGACCCGCCTCTGCCGAGCCTGGCCCCGAGGAGACAGCCCTGCGGGCACCAGACTCCTGACCCGGGGGTCACGGGGCTTTCCCGAGTCCGAGCCTCCCCTGCTTTCCCTGAGCGAGGGCTGGGAGCTGGAGGAAGAGGAGCGGGCCTGGACACCTGAGGAATGCTGGAACCTTCCGGGGCAGCGCCTGGGAGGGGAGTAAGAAGGAAGAGCAGGGTGGCTTTCCCAGGGCCCACGGCCCCTTTGGTCCAGGGCCCTCCCTCCCTGCAGACAGGCGGTCACCCTACCACGTTGCCTCTGAACATCCCTTTCCTTCGTTCCAAAGACAAACCGTCAGCATGTGGTGTGCTCAGTCTCGCTTTTCTGCTTTGATTTCATTTTATTTTTTGAAGAAGAAAGAGAAATAAATAAAAATTTCTCGCACTAAGTTCCCACAGTAATTCCTGGAAATCATTCCAGATTCCAGATTCATTTGCCTGCTAAGAAAAAAACACTGCAACTCTTCCTGCAGCTCTGGGCCGAGCTCCAGGCGCTGGGGGTTTCCACCTCCTGCCAAAAGCTCCAGCAACGTGGCAGCCGCGGAGACCCGAGCGGTGTGGGCTCAGACGCGCTCCCCGCCGCCTCCGGCCTCAGCGGGAGGGAAACTCGGCTCTAACACAGACCTCACGGACTCAGACACAGGCGATGGGCAGTGCAAAGCACCGCCTGAGAGGTGAAGTTGTTTGCAACGCCCCAGACCCCACGGTAACCCCACATTGTCCGCAGACCCTCTTGCTGAAGGCCAACGGGGCAGCTTCCAAGGGAGACTGATGGTTCAGTAACGTTGTGATTTATGGGACGTGTTCAGGGTTTTATTCAGGAGCCAGGGAAGAGGCTGGGCTCTTTTATTCCTGGTGGGCTTGTACGAGAAAGAGCGCAGGAGCAGGGCCTCTGGGAAGGACACCAACTACCCTTTGGTTCGTTGAGAGCTTCGGTCTTTTGAACCTTATCACCTGTCATCTATCCATCCATCCATCACCTATCAGCTATCCATCTATCCATCTACATATCATCTATCCATCCATCCATCCATCCATCCATCCATCCATCCATCCATCTACCCATCTACCCATCTATCTTCTATCCATCATCCATCCATCCATCGCCTACCATCTATCCATCTACATATCATCTATCTATCATCCATCCATCCATCCATCCATCCATCCATCATCTACCCATCTATCATCTATCCATCATCCATACATCCATCCATCCATCCATCCATCCTTCATCTACCCATCATCTATCAGTACATCCATCCAGCATTTGTCCATCTATCATCCATCATCCATCCATCCATCGTCTATCATCTATCCATCCATCATCTACCCATCATCTATCCATCCATCCATCCATCTATCCATCTACATATCTATCTATCCATCCATCATCTACCCATCATCTATCCATCTATCATCCATCCATCATCCATCAGTACATCCATCCATCCATCATCTATCATCTGTCCATCTATAGATCATCTATCCATCCATCCATCCATCCGTCCATCCATCCATCATCTGTCCATCATCTATCCATTCATCTTCCATCCATCACCTTCTCTCTGAAGTGACTGAGCAGGAATGCTCAGGAGGCTTTCACAGGATGCAGAGTAGTCAGCAAAGGCCTCAGGACAGCACTGGGACACCCAGGCTTCCAACGGCTGCACACTCTGCCGAGCAGCCTGTGCACCTGAGTGCAGGGACAGGGCCATCTCTCATGGCCATCTCCATCTGGCATGCCGTCTCTCACGGCCGTCTAGTATGGCCGTCACCGTCTCGCATGCTGCCTGGCATCGCCGTCTCACATGGCCATCACCGCCTGGCATCGCCGTCTCACATGGCCGTCACCGTCTGGCATCGCCGTCTCACATGGCCATCACCGCCTGGCATCGCCGTCTCACATGGCCATCACCGCCTGGCATCGCCGTCTCACATGGCCGTCACCGTCTGGCATCGCCGTCTCACATGGCCGTCACCGCCTGGCATCGCCGTCTCACATGGCCGTCACCGCCTGGCATCGTCGTCTCACATGGCCGTCACCGTCTGGCATCGCCGTCTCGTCTCGTATGGCCGTCACCGTCTGGCATCGCCGTCTCACATGGCCATCACCGTCTGGCATCGCCGTCTCACATGGCCATCACCGTCTCACATGGCTGTCACCGCCTGGCATCGCCGTCTCACATGGCCGTCACCGCCTGGCATCGCCGTCTCACATGGCCATCACCATCTGGCATCGCCGTCTCACATGGCCGTCACCGTCTGGCATCGCCGTCTCGTATGGCCGTCACCGCCTGGCATCGCCGTCTCGTATGGCCGTCACCGTCTGGCATCGCCGTCTCGTATGGCTGTCACCGTCTCGCATGCCGCCGCCGTCTGGCTGGTGAGGACAGCTCAGCCTCGCTCTCTCATTGTCGTCTGGTCTCTCCACCGGGAAAGAGGATCTGGTACTGCTGTGGCTGAGGAAGGGGCGAGCATTTGCCAGGGTAACGGGACGTGCACCTGCGCAGGGGGAGCCCCGACCTCAACAAGCCCGGAGCAGGCGGGGCTCAGCTGTGCTTCCACTGGCCCAGCGCGCTCAGGTTGAGGCCTCGTCCCCAGGCCCAGCTGAGGGCCGGCTGCTTCCACCAGGCCGGGCGGAGGAGTGGGGGGTCAGGCCCTCCCTGCATTCACCCCTCGCCCCCCCCCCCCACACACACACACACAAACATTGCCTCTCAGTGCTGTCCAGTCAGAACGGACTCCTGAGCTGAGGCGTTCAGAGCAGGTGGGGTGGGCGGGGCACAGCCCGAGAGCTGGAGCCGCCCGCCGCTCCAGTGTGACCTGGTCAGCTGGGGCGGTCGGCCGGTGACTCCACACCCCTGGGTAACTGGGGAGACGCCTAGGCAGGCACATCTCCTTGGGGTCCCCTCCGTATGGCCTGAGGAGCCCCATGTTCGCGACGGCTCAGCGGGGTTCCTAGCATCGGTGCCGGGACTGTCGGGGGTCTCAGCTGTCCTTGCAGCTCACCCTCAGGAACGGCACCTCCACAGCTCCGCAGAGGCACGGGTCGCGGCCATGGTGACCGTTTGCAGGCTAGGTCTTGTGGGACACGTTCATAGAAAGTTGACACGCGAGGACGGTAGATGGACATATTCGTGTTTGAAAACTTGCCCCGTGAAATGTCGGATTGACAGATGGGCCCAGCACGGCCGGTAAGGAGAGAACGGGCTGAGCTGGGCTCTCGGGGCTTGGTCAGGAGGCCCTCGGTTCGTGCCCATTGCCCACCTCGGTTCCTCAGAACCGAGCACAGGACTGGGCAGGGCTGGGGCGGGGCCTCACAGGCCACGGTTCAGGAGTCTGAGCGTGAAGGCCGGCCGGGGAGCTCAGGGGGCAGCGAGCAGGACGGAGGGGGCCGTCTCGGCACAGGCCACGGGAGGGAGGGCGTGCTGGCCCGTGGAGAGAGCGCACACGGAGGGCCCCCCACGTGCCGCGTGGGTTTTCTCAGGGACCACCATCACCCCGCCTTCCTCGGTGATGGCACTGATGCTCGGGGCCCGTACCCAGATCCCCACATTGAACGGGGCCAGAGGGTGGCCCCAGCCCGAGCCAGCGGTGAGGTCGCTGAGCATCACGGCTCAGTCTGCTGATGGCGTGCGGATGTGCTGGTCATGGAGGCGGCGGGGCCTCTCTCTGCCGTTAAAATGCCCCCGGGAGTGGCTGCGAGGCAGACTGCGGTCAAGCTGCCCGCTGGCCCGCGGCTCGGACTGGCGCGGCTCCTGGGGCGGCCTCAGAATGGCGGCTGCTCTATTCCAGGCCACAGCGACCCGATGGCCTTCACCTCTCGTGTCCCGTCTCAGGGATCCACCTTCACCTCAGTACTTTGCAGCCACGCCCCAGGCACCTCCCCCTGGCGCTGACGGACAGGGCTGCCTGAGCTACTGCATCTGCCCCTCCCTGTCCCCCCAAACGCCGCTGAGATCATGCCCACTCCCCACAAGCCTCTGACAAGTAGGGGTAAATCATAAGGGGTAAATAATGTGCTATTGCAGGCAGATAAAAAGTGGAAAGTTTAAGCAAAAAGGAATCCGAAGTAGCAGCCCACACCGGGCAGGAAGCCCGCTGGAACTGCTGCCTCTGCAGCCGGAGGCGCCGGCGGGACATGCGGGCGACGCTTGGCGGGCACTCCTGTGATCAGGGTGCAAGGCGGGGGCGGGGGGAGGGCGGGAGGGTAGTTCAAGGATCTGTCAAAGGGAGAAAGGAAACGGGAAGCCAGGATGTTTAACTCGTTTTAAAGCTGCTGAGCGTGGCCAGGCAAACACCGGACCCGACCACAGGACGCCCACGCAGTGTACTTGAGCTCTTCGCAGCGTGTGGTTGGCTTTACCAGAACTGCCATAAGCTGGGCTCAAGGAGCTTAAGTAAGAGGGGAGTTCCCAGGCGTGGCCCATCCGAGCCGCATCTTTGCGTTACATCCTCTGCCACGTCCCGGATGACCTCTGCCGAGGGCATCGTCAGGCGTGGTCCCTGGAGACGGTGACAATGAGCCCCCGGCCAGCCGGGAAGCGCACCTGCGGGCCCGCCCCGTGGCCCTGAGCAGGGAGCGGGTGGGTGGGGTCATGAGGCTCTTTTACCAAATGCCACTCACGTAGGCTTTCCTTTCCCGTGAGAAAAGCAAAATGTGGAGCGGTTTTATTTTGAAATTCAAAAGCTGCCTCTCTTCCAACTTAGCTGAGACGGCGCACTCGGACGCTCCTGGCTCCGCACGGGAAGGCTGCGTCTGACCGCGAGTCGGCCCTCTGCTGCACGGCTCGCCCTGTCCCCGGGACGCCCTCTGGAGAGGCCTCTTGGGGGTTCAGAAAACAGGGTCAATGAGGGTGGACCCCAGACCTGAGGGAGCTCTCAGCGCAGCCACCTCAGGAGGCCATGCGCTGCTGTCCTCACGCCTTCTTCGGCGGAGTCGTCGTCCTCGGGGTCCACGCGAGCGGCTCCCGTTCTCTGCGGGGCCCCGAGGGCTGCGCGTGAGGTGGGGACGGGGCAGGGAACGGGGAAGCCACCGGGCCAGATGGAAAAAGACGTTGGTTTTATTGCGAAATGAGTTAAGAATAGGCAGGTGCCCAGCAATTTCTGTCCAAATTATCCCTTTAGACTCAGCTCAGCTTCATACTCTAAAAGCTCAAATTACTTGGTAACTTTCTGAAAAGACATCACATCGCCATCTGATTTCAATGCCGTGTCTGTAACCGTTCGTATGTGTGAGCGACGTTCCCCCTTTGGATAAAGACACGTGAAGAAATAAACACTATTCCGTTAGGAACGATTATGGAGGACTTTGTGTATCTCCTTGGAAAACAGCTTTCCGTGGGATGAGGGTTCCGTGGCCGCGTGGCCGCGGGGAGAGCTCTGGCTGCTGCAGGCCTCGCACCTGGGCGCTGTGTCCGCTGCCCCTTCCAGCGTGGGAACTGGGCTCCAAGGACCCGCACAGCGAGTCCCCGGAGCACCCCAGTCTCTCTCCTGGGGCCCCTTCTTGTCTCGGGGGCCTGCCCACAGCCGGGGTGACCACGGCTCTGAGGGCAGCTCCGAGCGCACCTGTGGTCAGACGGGCAGTGAGGGTCCTCCAGCTGAGCTGGGTGGCGTGGCGGGAGCAGCCGCGTGAGGCACGCGTGAGGCACCTCTGCTGCTCGATGCGGAGAAGCAGGGACTGGCCTGTGGCATCGCTCCCAGCCGGGTCCTGGCGGTCGGGTCCTCGGTCAGTGCGTTCTCCCTGGTGCCTGGCCGGGCCCTGGGCTTTGATGAAGGTCGGTGCTCCCCACACCCCTCCCTCTGCGAGCGCGGCCGGACACTGTTGGTGGATCTCAGGATGCTGACTTGACAGCTCTCCCCCTCAGGTACAAACGCCGGCATAATCTCTCCTGAGCCGGTCACTCCCTCCCACTCTTTCCAAAGATACAGAGCCCGGTCCGTTCCCCCACGGGACACCGCGGCCCCCCAACCCCTGCGGCCGCCCCTCTGCCCCTCCCTCCACCGCCCCAGCCCTCGGCTCTCGCTTCTGCCTGGAATTTCCAGGGTCTCTCCCTGCACATCATCCCGCCTGAGGCCCCAGAGGAGGAAAGACAGCAGCAAAGATGGAAAGAGAACGAAGGCTCTGTGGGAGCAGATTTTTCTCAAAGAATTCACATTCAGAGGAAAAGAGAACAAACAGCATCATCGCCCACACGGAGACACCGGACGCCTCGCTGTCCCAGGGAAGAAGGACCCTCGAGCCTCCGAGGGGACGGGCAGGCGGCCTCGGCTGTGACGGCAGCTCCCGCCTCCAGCAGAGAAACTGCCAGGCTTTAGAGAAGGAGAAGCCGAGCCCCCGTTGTCACCGCCCCGTCTCCTCACACAGGCTGCGCCGGGCCACGCTGTTTCCTCCCGTCGCTCGGCAGGTGCCAGCACCCCCGTCTGACCTGGGAGTCGGGGGCGCCCAGCAAAGCCCCCCTGCCCTGGCCCACCCCTGCTCCCGCTCCCTCCCCCTCCCTGCGCTCCCCCCTGCAGGGACCCGAGGCCCGGTGCTCCCCTCCCTTGTCCGACTTCCCCACAACCCCTGTGGGTAGAAACACGGGGGCGCCGAGTTCGGCGAAGCTCCTAGGTCAGGACGGAGAGGAAGAGAATTGAAATCAACCGCCAGGAGCCTCAAAAGCACACGTCCGTGTGGAACACGGCCGAACGTGGGCGAGTGACGGGAATGAATGGAGGCAGGAATGCTTGGACGGGTAAATACGTGGGAACCACGTGTGGGTGTCCGTAGCGGTGGGCCCCACGAGGCGTGCTCTGCAGCGCTGTCTCTCCTCCTGACTCGCACACAGTTGCTGGGCCTGGTCTTCACGGGCGGCAACAGGAAGCATCAGCGTGTGCCGGACACGGAGCTCAGACCTCACCGCTCCTGCAGATCCTGTCGGGCGGTCCCCGCGGCAGAGGCCTCAGCGCGCTGCGGAGCCTGAGGACCGGGTGCTCACTTACCCGCGTTCGCCTCCTCGCCCGTAAACAGTTGACAGCGCAGAGCAGCCCGGCGAGTGAGGGTCGTGGGAGTTTCCGGAGACTGGCTGCACTTTAATGCAGTTGGCGCAGAAATGACGACGTGAGCATTAGAGAATCTTCAAAAATCCTCTCTCGGCCGAGAGTCTATCTCACAGAAGACGCTCTCCAGCCGGCCAAGAGCAGCAGACGCTGGCTTGTTCTAGAAAGAATGCGTCGTGTGGAGCTGGGATCCTCGGCGCACCTTTAGTGCCCATTCGCCTCAACCGCTGGTCCAGCCGCTACAGGGCGTCCGTCCATCCGGCCGGAGCAGCCTGGGGTGGGCGCCGGAAAGCAGGGCTCAGTCCCGCAGAGCTGCGAGGCCTCGCGAGCACAGGACGCTCCTGGGGTGCCGTGCGGGAGCCGTAAGCCTCTCTCTCACTGTCGTCTGTGCTGGGGACACGCACACCGGTGACATCAGGTCCCCGCTCCCGCGAGCCGCGATGCAGGTTCTCCCCAGGGCGCGGGGACCCTCCGCGGGAGCGGAAAGGAGCTCTGTCGCTCCGGGGTCCCAGTGCCCAACAGGAAATGCTCCGGTCGCTGAGCCTCGCGGAAGACTCTTCTCGCTGCGCGTCAGCCTCTGGGGTGACACAATGGCAGGACCCAGTGAGACAACAGTGCCGGCCGGTCCTGTCCCGTCGGAGGCCGAACAGAACTTCCTCCTGTGAAAGTGCCGTTTCTGTCTGTGCGCCGGTCGGCGGACACTTCACGTTCCCACCTCTGGCGGCTGCACATCGTGTTCTAAGGAGAAGCACGCGTCTGAGTCGCTCTCCCGCATCCTCGGGGGCACCCGCCTGGCGTGGGATCGCGGCGTCAGGCCGTCCCCACGTGTAGCTGTCGGAGGAAACATCAGACGGTTTCCCACAGCGGCCGCCCCACTCCACGTCCCACGCGACCCGCTCCGGTTTCTCCAGCCACACCCTTGCTAACACGCGTGTGTGACCGTCGAGTGGGTGTGAGGTGCTGCTCGCTGCATCTGTTTCCCCGGTGACTGATGATGTCGAGATGTTTCCATGTGCTCATTGGCCGTTGGTGTCTCTTCCTGGGAAAATGTTTGTTTAAATCTGTTGCCCATTTTTTTAAATGGAGTTTCCTGCCTTTTTGTTGGGTTGTCCGAGTTCTTTGTATATTCTGGACACCGGACCCTTAGCAGGTACGTGCTTTGTCGATATTTTTGTAATTGGTAATTTGTCTTTTTTGCTTTCTTAACAATGGATTGTTTTTTCATTTCGAGAGAATCAGTTTATCTACTGTTTCTTCCGTGGCGCATGCCTTTGTGTCATGTAAGAACCATGGTCCAGTCCAAGGCCATGAAGGTTTGCCAGGGTTTCTACCTGCGTTTGGTGGTTTTGCTCTGACGTTTAGGTTGCTGACTCGTTTTAAGTTGCTTTGTATATGGTGTGACGTGGGGTCAGCGTTGCTCTCTCGCACGTGGAAAGAGAACGAGTGTGCGTTTATTTTTGGACTCGCTCCGTCTGGTCCGTAGGTCTGTCCTGCTGCCAGCACCACAGTCTTGAACACCAGCTTTGTAGGAAGTGTTGAAATCAGGAAGTGTGAGTCGTCCAGTGTGTTTTTATTTTTCAGTATTTTTGGCTTTTTAGCGCCCTCGTGACCCATGTGACCCGGAGGGCCTCTCCGTGTCTGTGCGAGGCTGTCGGGATCTGATCGAAGCTGCGCGGGAGCTGCGGGTGCCCGGGGGTGCCGCCTCCCCCACGGGACTCTCCCGTCTCCCACAGGAGCGCCTCCATCGTCGTTTCTTTCAGCAGAGTTTTACGTGTTCCTTTATCGGGTCTTCCCTCTTGGGTCGGAGTCATTTCTAGGTGTTTGAGCGCATTGGATGCTGCGGTAAGTGGGTTGTTCTCTTCCTTCCCTTCCCGTCACTCACGGAAGGTGTGTGACCCACGGCTCACCTCTCCGCCGACTCCCTATTTTTCCGCTCTGTTGAGATACAGTTGACGCGCAGCATCGTGTGAGTCTAAGGGTCACACCGTCTTTCAGTCCAGAAGACACGGCGGAGGAAGGAGCGTGGGGTTAAAAAGAATCACCTATAAAGCCCTGTGGACGAGGCGCTTCGCGCCGCCGCGATGGACGTGGAACAGTCAGTGTGACAGACCTTGTCCAGCAGCACTAATCCCCCCGGAGGGGGGTCAGCCCCACGCTGCCGCGCCCGGGTCCACACCCCCAGACGGAGCCCCAAAGTCAAACCTCCTTCCGTCACCATTCACCCGCTTTAGCCTTGTCTGCACCCTCCCCTCCGGTAACCCCACGCTGGTCTGGTGTCTGTCTGTTCGCTTGTCTTGTTCATTGTTGCTTTCAGGTTCAGGTTCCGCCTGTGAGTGACCCCAGGCGGGTCTCGACCTTCCTGTCCGACGTATTTCAGTAACGATGCTCCCGGCCCGGCCCTGCCGTCTGAGACGCAGCGTTCCGCCTCTGATGGCTGAGTGGGATCCACTGTGCATGTGCACACATATTACAATGCAGTGTGTTCCTGAAACCACATAAAAAGGAAAATAATTCCATCTTTTTAAATAGGAGAAATCGTGTGTTCTGGTCCAACCAAGGACAACTAGACGATTTCACAGGCAGAAAACGAAATCCGCTGACGGTCTGTATAATAAACAGCTGGAAAGTAAACAGTCCCTAAAACTAAGCGCGGTCAACGCTTTATTGTGCCAGCATTTCCCCTTTCTACGCTTCCCCCAAACCCCCCTCTGGATGCTCAGTTCTCCGCAGCCAGACGGCTCTTCAGCCTGAAGCCACCGCCCAGACAAGCCCTCGGGACACGCACGGCTGGGCCAGGCCGCCTCCTGGGATCTATGGCGTGTTCACGACACGGGGCGGGGCAGGGGAGGGGGCGACGGCAAACCTCCCGTTGGGGTATCCCCCTCCTCCCACCCCCACCCCCCCGGGTGGAAACTCTTCTTTTTTAAAAAAGGGAGAGAGATCCATTTCTGTAAAACCTTTTTACAGTTTATTTCCTGCTGTTCATCTTTAAAGTATAAAATGAGGCTCGAGCTAGATGCAGGGTCCCGTGGAGAAGCGTTGACCGTGTGAACAAATAAATAAATATTTACAGTCTTTGGCAAAACAAGCGAAGTCTCATCAATCTGTACGAGAAGATTTCTTAAAAAAAACATAAATAATTTACAAAAATATGGTACATTCTAATATTCACATCACCATCCCACACCGCTGCGGCCTTCGGCAAACAGCGCCCCACGGAGGGCCACACCCTCCCCCCTCAGTCATGTCCGCCTCCTGTTGTCGTGGGAACAGAAGTCCACAAAAAAGTAAAAAGTGCAGCCGAGTACGGAAAACCAGCCTCAGAGGAAGCAGCAAACCGACTTTATCAGTGAAATGTGAAGGTGGAGGCTAACGCTCGGCTGCTCGAGGTCTGGCCTCGGAAGGAAATGTGACCGGAAAGGAAGAGTTGCCCCGTCGGACAAGACCAGCTTCTCTGCCGAGACAACCCCTGCGGAAAGGTCACGCGGCTTCAAGCACCAATGAACCCGACCCGCGTGGCCGGGTGCCGGTCACGGCAGCTTTGGCCAGACCTGCTGCCGAGTGAGGCTAAGCCCTCACGCTCGGATAGAGGACGGGAGGAAGGTCGCATCAGAGCCACCGGCAACGCTCATCATCATTTATTTATTCTACCGCATTTTACAGCACGTTGTTCTAACATCATAAATTATCGAGCCTCGTATTTTGACAGGAAGATCTGCTGTAACCACCTTTGTATTGTTATGTGCTAGTCAGGTGCTTATCCTAGAACTCGCATGCCCTGTGTCCCTGACAGATGTCAGGTAAGTCCTGTGATGAATGCCTTCTGTCTTCTTTCAGGAAATACGGGCACAGCATGTGTAACTGGAGCCTCAATGAAACGCATCACCCGATCAGGTGCAGGCGACTCTGCCGTGGTTTCAGAGCCTCGACTGGGAGTCAGATGCTGGCGGGCACTGCCCATCTCTGCGTGCCTGGCCTCGGGGCAGAGGTGGGAGAGAAGCCAGGAGAACACGCGATCAGAGGTGGGCCAGGTGGCGACTGGTGAGCTCTCCCGAGTCCTTGACAGCTCGAGCAGCCACGTGAGGGCCCCGTGGGAGGGCACCGCCAGGCCCCGCCTAACCCGCGTGCCAGCCAGTGGGCAGGATGTTCCCTCCCGGGCAGACCCCATCTCTGCCGAGGGGGGGCTGTCACTCTAGGAAAGATTAGGGGAGGGGTTTGCCTTGCCTGACCACGCCCCACTTCAGCCATGAGGGAGCCTCTTCCTGTGGGAGCTAACGTGACGCGAGCGTGGACAGCTCTACAGGAGCAGCGGCAGCTGGGCGTGAGGCGTGTGGGACGTGCTGCCGCCTGAGTGACGATAACGTCTCGCACACAGTATGCCCTTCAGCTCCGTGTGCACATAAACACAGTCGGCAATCACACTTTACACGCACACGTCATTCTCTTTAAGCAAACAAGAAGAAACAATGCCACGGCGGCGGCCACGCCACGTAAAGTCTCGTGTGCCATCACTGCTTCCTGGGTGGGCTGGGCGTCCATCTTCGGGGCCCATTGGCATCTGCCCTCTGGAGGCACTTGGGCTTGGGGTTGAAGGAGGTGAAGAGCCACTCGAAGTTAAGGTCAAGGTCAGAAGATGCTGCCAGAGAGAGAAGCCGGGGACCAGGACGAGGAGGGGTCTAGTAGCATCTACAGTGCGTGCGGGACACGCGTCCAGTTCACACATCTAGAAAAACAGTCCGCGGTTAGGACGGGCATTTGTCTCATTTCATTTTCTTTTACCTACAACCTAAAATGCCATTATTTTCATTTAAAAAAAGACATCCATGCCCCACCAGCGTGGCTCAGGGGTTGAGCATTGACCTATGAACCAGGAGGTCACGGTTCCATCGGGGCACATGCCCGGTTTGCAGGCTCAATCCCCAGTGTGGGGCGTGCAGGAGGCAGCTGATCCATGATTCTCTCTCTCTCATGGATGTTTTCTCTCTCTCTCTCTTCCTCTCCGACATCAGTAAAAGTATATTTTTAAAGAGACGTCCACACACGGCTGGATGATGCATGGATGCAGACCTGCAGGGAGGGGACAGATGTGCAGAAAGGCCACTGGCACAGGACAAGGACGCTGACCAGAGGCAGGAAGGTAAGTCAGCCCTGAGCCCTTCCTCGGCCTCAGCGTCTGTCACGTGTGGTCTGAGCAGCAGCTCTGAGCCTCACTTGCCTCGTGGCACAAGCGGTGTTTTCTGGTCTACGTGCAGGCGTTCGGCCTGGTGGGAGCCAGGTTACCTCCAGGTCGGTAATAATTTGAGTCAAATGCCCTTGTAGAAAGAGCGCTGAACCTCCTCCCTGCCTCCCCTCCTTCCTCCTCCTCCCTCTTGCGGTCTCTCCCTCCCTCCCTCTCGCTCTCGCTCTCTCTCTTCCTTTCACAAGGGCAGTGCTGTAAAGTTCCATCAGGGGCCTAGAGGTTAGAAAGCGCCGGACGTGTGGTGGGTGCCACGGATGGGTGGGGCTGTGAGCATTTGCTAAGTGTGTGGTCTCCCACATTCAACTTAAACCATGACAACAGCTCAAGCTGAGCAAACCAGCATCTGCCAGGGCCGAGCTCTCGCTCACGCCACAGCCTTGTGACCCACCGCACAGGTGCACCCGCCTGCCTCCGGCCTGGCGTCCCCACACCCACCTCTGCATTCGTACTTGAGGTCCGAGAAATAGACCATTTCTTGAGAGAAGACAAACAGGCCCAGCCGCCCGCCCGCGTAGGTTTGGTCGTAGATGGGTCCCGAGTCCGCCATGACCTGCTTCCCTTCGTGCACCAAGACCCTGCGGGCGGGCGGGGGAGGAGGGAGGGCGTGGACTCTGGGGAGGGCTCCTGGCCATGCCCCAGCTGCGACTCGGGCCTCACCCCCCATCCCTCGTCCCCATCCCCCTCCCCCTCGCGCACCCCCTCCCCATGCCGCAATCTCTGACCCAGAGCAGGGGGTTGGCCACGTCTCTGCCTTTCAGAGCCAAAGACAGTCCGTACAGTGAGCAGCATGTCCTTCCGTCCCTCAGGAGCGGCTCACCATACGTAGCCCGTCCGGGGCCTGGGGTTGAGGGGGGCCGGGGGGCTCACCTTATGTAGCCCGTCCGGGGCCTGTGTGTCAGGTGCCACCGGTAGGCGGTGTAGTCCTTCCAGCCAATGTTTTTGGGGTCGTGCCACAGCGTCCGCACCTGAGGGAACATCGCCCCGAGTCCTGAGTGCAGTCACAACAGCAGATGGGAACGGGGGACGTTGCTCTGCATACCAACCCCGAGAGCCCGTCCACGGGATAAACTCCAGGGCGGATGGAGTTACCGACAAGGACCAGGACGTTCAGTGCTAAGAGCACAGCCCTGAGCCGGGTCACGGAACCAGGTTCTGGACCCTCCACGCCCTGAGCCGGGACCGTGGGAGAAACACCTACTTTTAAACCATCTCCCTGTCTAATTGGCCAGAGAATCGCCCGTCATGTTTACAAAGTACCAGCACGGTGCCTTTAATTAGGGGGAGACTCGATACGGGGTTAACGTAATTGTCACCGAGTTAAGGACAAGAGAGAAGGTGGGTGTCCTCGGGGGGCCGCTCCCGCCCCTCACCTGCCCCGCCGTGTTCCCAGTGTGCCACAGCGCGTTCCTCAGGTGCTCGCCGGTGCCGGTGGTGGAGTTGACCACCTTGAGGGACACGCCCGAGTAGCCGTAGGCGCGGGTGGGCTGGTCCTCCCAGTAGGTCTGGGTCACCTGCTTCCACATCACCACGTAGAAGCGGCTGCTGGACTGGTAGCCGAAGACGAAGCCGGCGTAGTCGTCGTCCCGGTCGGTGTTCACGTAGAAGGTGCCGCTGAAGTCCACGGACCCGAACTCGTCGAAGCCTGCGCGCGAGGGGCAGGGCCGGAGGAGGTCAGAGCAGCCTCCCGGGCGCCTGGCAGCCTTCGCCACGCGGAGCTCGGCCGCTCGGCCGCTCGGCTGTGCCCGCCCCACCCGGACTCTCGGGCTCGGTCCCTGGGGGGTGAGCACACGCACAGGGGTTCGTCTCTGCAGATCTGACCTACGGGGCCACGCAGAGCCACACGCGCTGCGTCAGTGACGGTGGGGGCTCGGGGTCATAAAACAACAGGGCAAATGGCTTCCTCAAAACAGCCTTTCAGAGACGAGGGCGAGGCGAGTGCCAGCTCTAAGCAGAGGTTGTTACGGCCGCGGGGACGGGGCCACGGAGGACCCCTGAGTCCCCTGGGGCTGTAAGGAGCAGCATGGGCACCGTGGCCCACCCCAGGAGGGCACGCCGAGGCTCACCCACGGCGATGCCGGGGTCCGAGTTGGCCGTCTGCACCAGCTCCTTGCCCTGGTGGCGGATGACCCAGTTGGGGTCGATCTGCGTGGTGCCCTTGGGGTCCAGGTGCACCATCTGGAAGTTCCTGAAGTCGGTCTCGCTGATGGCACTGTTCTCGGGACACACGTCGTCGATGTCGGGGATGCTGTCGTTGTCGAAGTCGTCCTTGCAGGCGTCGCCCCGCCCGTCACCTGCCAGGAGGACGAGACGAGCAGTCAGGAGGGGACACGCCGGCCGCGCCTGCCTGCTCAGGAGCAGCTCTCGTCCCTGGGAGCCGGTGGGCGGGCGCTGACCGTGCGCTGTCACACCCACCGTCCGCGTCCTCCTGGGCGGGCGCTGTCACACCCACCGTCCGCGTCCTCCTGGGCGGGAGCTGACCGTGCACTGTCACACCCACCGTCCGCGTCCTCCTGGGTGGGCACTGTCACACCCACTGTCCGCGTCCTCTTGGGCGGGCACTGTCACACCCACCGTCCGCGTCCTCCTGGGCGGGCGCTGACGGTGCACTGTCACACCCACTGTCCGCATCCTCCTGGGCGTGCGCTGTCACACCCACCGTCCGCGTCCACCCACCGTCCGCGTCCTCCTGGTCGGGGTTGAAGACCAGCCGGCAGTTGTCACGGTCGTCGGGCACCCCGTCGTTGTCGTCGTCCGAGTCGCAGGCGTCGCCCCGGCCGTCGCCGTCGTGGTCGGCCTGGTTGGCGTTGGCGATGTAGGGGCAGTTGTCCTGGTTGTTCTGGTGGCCGTCCTCGTCGATGTCCTCGTTGTCGTCACACTGGTCCCCCACGAGGTCGTTGTCCACGTCGATCTGGGGCACAGCACCCGCCGTGAGCGGGGTCTCGGGGACCCTCATCCCCCGGGAGCGGCCGGTCTGCGGGCAGGAGCGGCTCCCCAAGATCACTCCGCCGTCTACACACAGCCCGGCGGGACCCGGGTCTCCATCCCTGCTCTCTCCACGGGGCCTCTCCCTCAGGGAGACGGGAAGCTGTCCAGAATGAAGCCCTTTCTGACATCGTCCGCGGTCACACACCGGGCGGGCAACGGCAGGTTTCCAGTTCGTATGGAAAATAATATGACAAATAATAATAATGCAAGAATAGCCCCGGCCGGTTGCTCAGTGATTAGCGTGCCGGCCCGTGGACCCAGGGGCGCAGGTTTGATTCCTGGTCGAGGGCACGTACCTCAGTTGTGGGTTTACTCCTCGCCTCCAGTCGGGGCCGTGGGGGAGGCAACCAGTAGATGTGTCTCTCTCACATCAACGTTCTCGTCTCTCTCTTCCTTCCACTCTCTCTAAAGGTCAATGAAAGAATGTCCTTGAGTGAGAATTAAAATAACAACAATAATATTGCAAGAATAACCTCTGCTCCATGTGCTCACAGCTGTAAACCCACAGCTGCCCACCCTGCATCCTATGAACTACAGACACATGTTCTCACGTGTCTCCCGAGGCAACTCTGGGAAAGCCAGCGCTGGCTGAGCCGGGGAAGTAAGTGCAGACAACGCGATGGAGACGCGAGGCCCTCAGACCACGCGGCGAAGCCTCAGTCCGTCCGGCCATGGCCACCGAGGCGCGAGGGCCGAGCTTGGAGGTCAGTTCGGCACGTGTTCCCGTGTCGGGCCTTGGCCAAGCTCAGGGACACTCACAGGGACGTACGTGCATTTAAGTCTGAGACTGAAAGGCCCGGGCCCCGCCCCCGCTCCGACGCCCCGCGGTCGCCCACCTGGTCGGGGTTGTGCACCAGGGGGCAGTTGTCACAGTGGTCGCCCACGCCGTCGCCGTCCGTGTCCCTCTGGTCCGTGTTGTAGACGTAGGGACAGTTGTCTCGCTCGTTGAAGACATCTGCGGGGAGAGGGCGTGGCCAGTGGAGCAGAAGCACTGAGCTCCCGTCACTGAGTCCTTGACGGCCAAGCTCCCGCTGGATAGAGGGGGTGAGTGAGGAGACACGGCTGCGTGGACACGCCTGGGTGACATTCCCGTTAACGTTCAGGTTGTGCCCGGGTGGCCACTGGCTGTGCCTGGTCAGCCTCTGAGTCCACGGTGCTATTCTCCCAATAGCCACTCAGGACACGCGCCCTGGGTGCCGGGGCGAGCGAGCAGCTGAGGCTCCGAGGCCCTGGCACCGTCCCCACGTGAGCGGGAAAGGAACGGGCACAGATGCGGGCTTTCAGGTGCCACCTTCGCCCACGAAACCTGAAACAGATCACGAAGTCCATCGAGACAGGAGCTATGAAGAGACAGGTTCCCAGTGGACCACAGCATCACCCGTCAGTGACGAGGCAGCAGACACCCCAAACCAAGAGCCCAGGAAAAGCGTGAGACAGGCCTGGGGTGTGGGGGGAGGGGTCACCCAGGTGCAGGGCAGCAGGAAAGGACCAGAGGCTGCGACCCGTCCACGGCCCGGGAACGACGGGCGAACGGAGCAGCTTAGAGAGGCGCCTCGTCTCGGCCGTGGGACAAGCTGAGCGGGTCCAGCAAACACAGAACAGGCCGTGGCCAACTTCACTCCGAGTCTCAAACGCCCGCGCGGACGCGGCACTGACCATCGCCGTCGATGTCCACGGAGCAGGCGTCGCCCTCGCCGTTGTGGTCGGTGTCGATCTGGGCGGGGTTGTGCACGTGCGGGCAGTTGTCGCAGCGGTCCCCCACCTCGTCCTGGTCGTAGTCGAGCTGGCGCGGGTTGAAGAGGAGCTGGCAGTTGTCCTGCAGGGAGAGCGGGGGAGGAACTAGAGAAACAGCCCGGCAGACACACCGTCCAGCAGAGGTCAGAGGTCGGGGCCAGCGCGTGGCCAACCCAGCACACTCCTGACCTCAGACCGCTTCCTACTTATATGTGCACCTGCCTCTCTCGAACATTTTGAGGTTTTTTAGCACAGAGATGACAGCATACACTTCCTGGTGAAGGCAGGTGCGTAAATACAAGTGAGCGAATGACTGAGTAGATGAATGAGTGAATGAATGAATGAATGAATGAATGAGTCAGTGGGCCAACGGAAGGCAGATGCAGCAAAGCTGTGAGTGAAAGCTGGCATCGTCTACCCTGCAGGTCCGGTGAGGTGTGGATGTAACACATCGCCACAGGGCATGTGTATCGCGGTTTCTGCCACAGCCCCGCCCACCACTGCGCCACCAACGAGAAGCAAGTTAAACTGTTAGCAGCGCTTCCAGCCGGGCCCGGCAGCTCCAGGCTCGGCCGGTCACTCCTTCGGTGAAGGACCAGCCTTCTCGTCGGTGACGGTGACGCAAGCAGGAGCCTGTTTAGTGTGAGGCTCGCATCCCTGACCCCTCTGCTCCTGACCCCAGCGCAGGGCTCCAAGGACGCGGCCCGCCCACCTTCTCGTCGCTGACGCCATCGTTGTCATCGTCGTCATCGCAGGCGTCGCCGATGCCGTCCTTGTCAAAGTCTTCCTGCCCGGAGTTGGGCAGCAGGGGGCAGTTGTCCTGGACCAGAGGAAGCACACGTTATGTTATGACCCCGGGCCCTTCCTCCAGGAGGCGCAGCGACAGCTGGGGACCGAGATGGAGCCTCACGTCTGCCGGCCTCGTGGGAGGGCTGCCCTGGAAACCACGCCGCCACCCCTCCAGAGTAGAGACCACAGACGCCGCATCCTGAGCCCAGGTCCCCGTGGAGCTGTGAACGCCTGAGGAGGGACGGCTGCTCTGAGAAAATAGGGACGCGGACAGAGCCCCACTGTCCCTTCTCCTTCCCGTGGACGTCAGCTCGTCCACCAGGAGGCCACAGCTCCGAGGCGTCACCACTGGGCCGGGCCAGAGTCGGACTGTGCGGCGACGGCTCGCAACCCAAGCCTCAGGCTCCAAATCACTGCCCTGGGTCAGCCCTTCCCAGAGGCAGGGGCGTGCGTAACGCGTCACCGATCCGGTTTTATGAGCATCACAGGTCAAGGCCGAGCTGTGCAGACACCGACAGGAGGGGACGAAGTGCCCCGAGAGGGTCGGGGGGCCGGCCTCACCCTCGCCCCGATGGAGACCCGGGGGCTGCGTCCCAGCGCCTCACCTTGATGCAGTGGTAGGTGGCGTTGGTGGCACACACCAGGTTCTTGTTGGGCCAGCCGTCCAGGTCCGAGTCCTCCCCGCAGATGAGCCCGTCGCCCGCGTAGCCCGTCTGGCACTCGCACTTGTACATGGGGTCGCTGAAGTGGCCCAGGTAGATGCACTCGGCGTGCCGGTGGCAGCGGTGGGTCTTGTCCTGGCACGGGTTCTCGGGCTCACACACCTGGAGGAGGGCCACACTGGTGGGGACCCTGGGACCCCGGCCTCACCCTACGGGGCCCAGGCCACGTGCTCAGGGCTGTGCGACCTTCCCTAGGATACCTCCGAGGGACAGGCTGGGACTCTGCTCCTTCGGGAGCCCCCGGAGGCACTCAGGGTCCCCACTGAGGGCTGCCGACCCTGTCAGAGCCCCGGGGACAAGGGAGCTGCTGACTCAGGAAGAACTGAGAGCTGGTCCTCATGGCCCTGTGGCCGCAGCTGAGCTCTGCCCCACGTGGTCGGCTCTCGAGGGCCCATCTCCCCAGAACGCTGCCCTTCCCCCCTCCCCACCCTCCGTCTCCCCAGATCCTGGCTGGCTGACTGGAAGACTGAGTCACAAAAGGGCCGTGCGCCCTGCTCACCTGCTTCCCCGTCTGTGCGGCCTCCAGGCCGACCCCGAAGGGCTGGGAGCCCTTGTAGCGAGGCGGGCAGGGCAGGCAGTGGAACCCGGGGTCGGTGTTGACGCAGCGCTGGGACTTGCTGCTCGTGGAGAAGCAGACGTCGGTGACCAGGGCGCACTGCGGGGACAAGCGGGGGTGAGCCGCCCCGCCCGCCTCTGAGGCGCCCCTCTGCCCTGCCCGGGGTGGGCCCCCACCTCGTCCAGGTCCTCGCAGTGGGTCCCGTTGCCCAGGAAGCCCACTGGGCAGGAGCCGCAGGACCAGGAGCCGTCGGGGAAGCTGCTGCACTGGGCGCCCGGGAAGCAGGGGTTGGACAGGCAGCCATCTGCGTGGGGAGCAGAGGGGTCAGGGCCACTGGTGGGGGGTGGGGCGGCCGCGGAACCGGCCCAGGAGCGACTCGGACACTCACTGCGCCCGGGAGGCACCCGGGCGGGTCCGCACTGCAGTTTGGTTGTAGGGAAACTGAGGGACCACGTGCTGGAGACGGACACCTTGGGGGCCGCACACGGTGGGGGCGCCGCGCTTGGGGTCCCAGCGCGGACGCCTGACGTCTCGCCCAGAGCGCACCCTGAGCCGCGAAGCTGGGGGACCGGGCTGCTGTACACGGGGTGCGGCCGCGCGCACGGTTCTGCTTTTACAGAAACCAAGTGCGGAGGCGCCTAACGCGGAGTTAGGGACGGGATCTGTGTGCCTGCGGCGGCTTTTCTGCGTTCTCTGTGTCTCCCCCCTTTCGTCAGAATGAAAGCCCGGTGGTCACTGCAGAGGCTGTCGTGGCCGCGGGGACAGCGCGGTGCCGGCCGGTCCCCGAGGGCCCGCGCACGCACCTGCGGGGCAGCTCCGCTTGTTGCACATCTGCTGCTCCGTGCGGTCGCCCACGCAGGCCTTCCCGCCGTGCCGCGGCTCCGGGCTGTTGCAGACGCGCGTGCGCTCGCGGATGCCGCCGGCGCAGGTGACGGAGCAGGCGGACCACGGGGACCAGGGGCTCCAGCGGCCGTCGACTGCGGGGAGAGCGGGGAGGGTGTCAGCCGGGTGCCCTGCGGGCCGGGCGGGGGAACCGGGATGCGGGTCTCCAACGCGGCAGAATTTGGTGACCGAGGTCAGGGCCACGGAGCTGAGGGTCTCGGAAGAGAAATCACAGCTCCTTTGGGTGTGGAGGTGACGGGGCTGCGGGGGCCTCGGTCACGTGCGGAGAGGTGTGACCTTGAGGTTCAGTGTTACTGCCCCTTCCCATCACCCCACGCCTTTCTCTGCGACAGGACACCCAGGAACCAGGCTCCCCGAGGAGGTCCTGGTGCCGGGGCCCACGTTCTCTGTCGTCCTGGAGTCACGCCCGGCGGCTGGCCGTGTCTGGCACCTCATCTGGGCACCTGCTGCGCCCGTTCTGGTTCTGGTTCTGGTTCTGGTCCCCTGTGCAGGTTGGCGTGACTTCCCTGCGCTGGCACAGACGAGGGCAGCGCCAAGCCTGGGTGCTGGGCATCGACGCCCAGGGCTGCCTCCAGGCCAGCCAGCAAGGGGACGGGGCACCTTCCACCTCTCGGGCCTGCCAAGCCCTGGTCCCAGCTGCCCCCCCCCCGCGCGCCCGCCCCCGCCCGCCTCGTCCCACTCACTCGGGCACGGGGCTCCCTGGCAGCCTTTCGTCTCGCGGCCGCTGCCTCTGCAGCCCTTGCCCCCCATCTGGGGCACCGGCGAGTTGCAGAGACGGATCCGCGTGATGTTGCCGACCCCACAGGTCGCGGAGCAGGAGGACCACGGCGACCAGTGGCTCCAGCCGCCGTCCTGCCGGACTAGCACACGAGAGGCGTGGCGTCAGCGGCGGCCCTCGGCCTGGAGGGGAGGGACCAGCCGGAGCCCGGGGCCGGGCCGGTGCCTCCCCGCCCGCCCCTCGGAGCAGACCCCGGCCCCGCGACTCACTGCGGTGGTCGCACTTGCCCAGGCTGCAGGCCCGCGTCTGGATGGAGGGCCCCAGGCAGGTGTTGCTGGTGACATCGCAGGACCTTCCTCTCTGCTGGGTGCCAGGCCCACAGGTGACGGAGCACTGGGTCCACTCCGCCCACGGGGACCAGCCCTCCTCGCCGTCCGCCACTGGGGGAGAAACAAGCGGGTCAGGCCTCCCGGTGATGGCCGGGAGGGCGGCGGGCAGAAGCCCTCGGGCCTGATTCGAGGCCTTGCAGACGCTTGCTCATCTGGGCAGCGGGGCGAACGGCCGGGTGAGGCGTCCCTGGGCACGCGCGGCCTGAGCCTCACCCCGAGGGAGGAAAGCGAGGTGCACCCGCACTCACAGGGGAAGCAGGATGGGCAGCAGTCGCCCTCCAGCAGCGACGGGTTGGCGCAGGTCACCGGCGGGCAGGAGATTTGGTGGCAAACGGTTTTAAATTTCTGCGAGGAAAGAAAGGCGTTCATGTAGCCTCTCCCAAGTCAGCGGGGCTGGCGGGGCCCCTCGAATGGGCACAGTGGTCTCCACCCCACAGACCCTCAGTCACCTATCCCGCCATCCAGAGCTGGCCCCTGCGCCCCCCGCCTGCCTCCCCCAGAGCCATGGCCACGGAGACCGTCCCTGCTGCAGGCGGCGGGCGGACAGGACTGCGGGGTGGGCTGGTGCTGGGTGATGTCCGAGGCACCATCCACGGAGACGAGTGATGGGAAACTCGGAGGAGGACCTGAGCGACCCACGGGCCAGGCCGCGGGCGGTGGCCGGCCGCCCCAGTGTCTCAGCTGAGCCTCCTGGCCCTCGCGGAGCCGAGTGGACCTCACAGCTAGAGAGCCACCTGGCGGCTCTTCACCGCCTGTGGCCACTGGTGACATGGGCCGTCACCTCCCCCCTGGACTTGGCTTTCTTTACGCGCAGAGCAGGGAGGCTGATGGGCGTCATGCTGTGGCCACCTCTGCTCCCCCACGCCCACTCTCGCTGCCCCACACCCAACGGCCCGCCAAGGCCGGCTGCCCGGCCAGTGCCAGGGGCCGAGGAGCGCAGGCTGCGGGCCTCACCTTGCAGGTGCACCTGGTGCAGCTGTCCACCACCCAGGTCTCATTTTCCGCGAAGAACCGGCCGTCCTGCCAGCACGCGGACATGTTCCTGGTCTTCGGGGGGCCGCCCATGAGCTCCCAGAGCGCCTGGTTGTCGTCGGACTGGAAGTCGGGGGGTTTAGGAACAGACGGGGGCACTCGGTGGCCGTGCTCCCGTGAAAGGACGTCCCTCCCCACCGCTCCGCGGGCCCAGGGGCCAGGTGTGCAGAGCGACGCGCTGCGACGTGCACCCACGGAGGGAGCGGGTGTGCGAACCACGAAACACACAGGCCGCTCATACCCGTGGCCTGGCCGAGCCGACACCTCACGGGTGTCCCTTCACCTGACACGTGCTCACCACCCCACCCCACGCTCCTGGTGGAAGGTTCCAGAAGGTGTTCTTGGTCTTGCTGTGCCCATTCCCTCGACCCCCACGGCCCACCCACCCGGGGCAGTCAGGACGGGCTCGGCCCTCGGCTGTGTGTGCCGGGGCGGGGGGGGGGGGGGGGGGGAGGGGGAGGTGCTGTGCCTGGCCGCCCCGGCACCCACCACTTTCCGGAGGCTCTCGTGCAGCTGGTTGACGACGATGCGCAGCCCCGACAGCTCGCTGGCCATGCTGCCCAGCTCCTCGCAGGAGCGCTCGCACACGCCTGGCCTCTGCACCGCGCTCGGGCCCACATAGGCCGTGGTGACCGCCGGGCTCAGGTGCAGCGTCTCCGTGTTCTCGCTGATGGCGTTGGCCTCCGCTGCGGGGGTGTGAGGGAGAGCCTGGTCAGAACCACCGTTAGCGGGAGGACCGCCCCCCTCCTGACCCACTCGGACTCGGCGCTGAGCCCGCCCAGCAGGGGTCAGACAGCCCTGGGGACCCGCAGGGCCGGGGCCGTGCTCCTCCGCGTGGGCACCCGCTCCGTTCCCCCGGGACATTCCTGGCTCCGTCACACGTTCTGCACGTGTTCTGACAGCTCTCCCCCTTCCTCCACCGAATTCCCTTCCTCTGTCGCTTGTCCTTGTCCTGCCTCCCCACACACGGCGCAAATACTGTAAATTCTCCCTAGCCCTCGTTCTCGCGCGCGCGCACTCGCGAGCAGAAATCCACCCGGGACGGGGAATGTTGTTCAGAACACACCTACCTCCCTGGCTTTGCGGACAGCCTTTCCTGCTGAGCACGTCTTCCACCGAGTTTTCAAACACTAAGTAGACGTTCTGCAGCAAACCCTGCGGGTGACAAGGCGAACACGGGGATGGGCAAACCACACCAGGAAGGCCACGCTACGTGGGTGGAGTGGAAACACGAGGCCTGTGGACATGGGGGTGTTTCTGAGCCTTCACACTCGGGGGCGGAGCATCCTGGCACCTGGGGGCGGGGCATCCTGTGCAGGTTCCCGTTGGAGCGGCCGGGGCGTGACCCCGCAGTGGGAGTTTAGAGGAAGGAGGTGGGCCCGGGGAGCTGGGAACTCTCCTGAGCTCCACCTGAGGGGTGTCCTGGGCTGTCCTCCGATGAGGACAGCAGCCTTAGTGCCCTGGAGACGTCTGCTGGCCCCACACAGACACAGCGCGGAGATGAGATTAGTGTCCCCACAGCCTGAGTGTAAGTGCGCAGGGCTGGGGCAGCTCATGCCATGGGAGCTTTCACCCCAGCCGTGACCCTGACACTGACCCTGACCCTTGGCCTGGCCACCAGAGATTAACCCGGCAACCTCTGTAGGCCTTTTACTCAAATGAGGGAGTGAAGCACACACTTATTTCCAAAGAGCACGGTGTCTGGAAGAGACGGGCCTGCTAGCCCTCCATCGTGGTCCTGACACCTGTGGCTTAGAAAGACCCTCTTCCCGAAGGCGTTTAACGAAGACGCACACGGTGTCGCTCCCTGCCTTTCCTTAGGAAAACAGCTGTTCGCCCGTCCTCCCGTCATGTCAGTAACGAGGCGGGACTGGGAGGGGGCTCAGCACCGTGAAGCTGGCCTGGGTCCCCAGATCACATCAGATCCCTCGATCACATCAGCCTTCGTGCTGTTTGTGCAGGTAGGAAAGGGCACCTGCAACAACTCGCTCTGCTCATTCCTGGCATTGTGTGTGTGTGCGTGGTGTCTGTGTGAACACCCATGCATGTGTGTGTCATGTTTGTGTATGCACATGTGTGCATGGGTGTGGTGCTTGTGTGTGGTTGTGTGCACAGGTGTTCATGTGGGTGTGCATGACCCACTCCGACGCAGGCCTTGTACCAGGAGACACCCCACCGTCAGCGCTCCCACAGCTCCGCGGCACCTCGCCGGCTCATACGCACCCGGAAGTGGCTCTCCCGGGCAGAGCCTTTGGCCACGTACATCTTGCTCTTGTCCGTCGCCAGCTGCTCGTAGAAGGGCTCGTCCAGCGCGAAGCTGTCGATCAGGGCGCAGCCCACGTGCAGGCTGAAGGTCTCGCCCGCCACCTGCACCGTGATGTTCTTCCACTGGGAGTCGGCCAGGCCCACGTCCTCCAGGGACAGCACGTGCTGGGCGCCGTCCACCCAGTAGGTGAGGTCCAGCGTGTCGGCCGGGCCGTTGGAGACCAGCTCGAACTGCCTGTGCGCGCCGGGGCCCTCGAGGGCCAGCAGCGTGCCCCGCGACTTGCGGTCCTGCCGCAGGCTGGCCGTCAGGAAGAAGCCCTCCCTCTGCCGCATGAGCCGGGCGATCCGGCTCAGCTGGTCCGCGCTCACCGGCGGGATGTAGTCGAACCGCACGAAGCGGTAGGCCGGCACGCCGGGGTCGGGCCCCCGGAACTGCTTGGCCCCGATGGTCTTGCGGTTGATGTTGCTGATGCTGAAAAGGTCGAAGGCCGTGTCCTCATCCTGGTCACCGGCTGCCCAAGGGAGTGCGCAGGGTTACAGCCGGCGGGGCCGGGGCAGGGGCGTCCTTACTCGGTGCAGATGGGTTTAACGTGCCAGAAGCTAACGAGGCCACCAGCACCCAGGTCCCCCTCCCTTCCCACGGGGCAGTGCCTTCTGTAGAGCCTCTCAAAGGGGGGTCCCCAAAACAGCTGGTCCCAACGACCTCACTTTGTCCAGCCCTCCACACCTCAGGTAACCCCCCATCCCCAGCACAGATCCCGCCGCCGACTCACCCTGAGCTCCGCAGGAGGCCCAGAGGGCCGGCAGGACCAGCGCCCAGAGCATCCCGCCTCGCGGCTGCCAGCGCCTACAGACAGCAGAGCCGGTTAGTTACAGCGCAAACCTGGGTGTGGGCTCAACTTCCTCCTCGGATGACCAGTGACAAGGAGTCAGGTTGTGGCCAGCTGCTGATGGCGTGGAATGCTTAGTTATAAATCGTCATGACCCGGGAGGCAACCGCTCCTGCTCTTGTCCCGTGTGCGGGAGGTGGAGGCGGGGGGCGTCCTCGCCCGCGGCTGCTCAGGGAGGGGCAGCCAGGACCTGAGGAGGAACTCGGTCTAGAGAAACGTCAGCGTGTGGCTGTGATCCCGGAGGCGTGTGGAAATCGCCAAGACAACAACGTTACGCATAACTTCCTTAAACACAACAAACACGAACTGTGCACGCGTGAGGAGTGAGCTTAGTGTGGAGTCCCGTAATCACGGAAACAAATCACGCGCCTTGGACACGGCTTCGCTCACTGGCGCCGTTCCGCGGGCCTGTTTTTCCGTTCCTGGGATTGTCAGTTGGCCGCCTCAGCAGAGGCTGGGCCAGGAGTCAGGAGACCTGGCGGCGGCGGCTGCAGTTAACCCCTGCTGGCCTCGGGGTCCCGGGCCCGGCTCCCTGAGCCCACGCCCGGAGCCCGATTTCTCTCCAGGCAGGACTGCCCAGCGAGGTGGGGTCTCGGTGCTGAAGCCCAAGGAGCCGCCTCCAGAAATGTTCATCAACGGGCCTGCCTCTCCGGGGCGCGGGGGGGGGGGGGGGGGTGAGGCCCCAGGGGACGGGACGCCCCGGGTCCCCGGAGCCCGGACGCCTGCTTTACACCATCAGCCCCCGAGGAGTCGGGAGCCTGGCTGTGGGCAGGCAGCACCGGGGAAGTGGGGGGCCTCTCTGTGCGGGTCCCCGTCTGCAGGATGGGAAGTCGTCCTTTAACGTGCCCGCCTGCCAGCGGGTGTGAGGAGCGTGTGCACTGGGTCACTGAGCACAGCACCCACACGTGTTGTCACACGGCCGCTCGCACCTGGACGCACACCCTGCGACGGCCCGGCGCAGTGGCAGTGAGCTAAGGACAGCGGGCTCCTAGGAGGATTGGGGTCGGGAGCCAACGCCGTGTCCGCGCCCGCTCAGCACACTGCCGGTCAGTGGTCCACGCGGCCGGCCCCGTGGCCTCTCACCCCGAGTGCCTCCGCCCCACGGACAGTGGTGAGGCTGGCCCATCCCAACGTGAACTGCACTTCTGGTGCCCGCTCCGCGTCCAGGCTGACACAGAGGGAATGCCCTCCGCTCCGACACGGACCCTGTGCTCCCTGAAACGGACGTGTGTCTGTCTGTCTGTCTGTCTGCCACATGGGAGCGAGGGTCTCGCCTCACAGGACCGGGACAACGGCCACCACACCTGCGGGCACGGCCGCCCGCCGCCGCATCAGCGCAGCTGCTCCAAGGCGCTCGGCCGGAGGCCCTTTCAGGTTCCCCCTCTCTCCGCCCTCACAGCAGACGTGACGATCAGAGCGGCGACATCCCTGTCGGTGCCGAGACCCAGGGCTGCGCTCGGGGCCCCCTGCCCCCCAAACAGCTGCCGGCCGTGCCGTGGCTCCTCACCCGCCTCGCGGCCACCCTGGCACCCTGGCGCCCTGGAAGCCGCTCCTCGGCGGCCGGGGTCTGTTGCCTCCGATTGTTCTCTCCAGTTCTCAGAATTGTTCCCCTAATTCCTTCCTCGTGGCCCCCCAGAATAACAGACCTTCCTGTGCAGAGTTCTTACTCTGCAGCCGAAAACACTCCCATGTGCCCAGGTCCCCAGGCAGGTACGTCTGAAACCACTCGGGAGGGGACGCAGGTGCCCAGACAAAGGCTGAACCGGCCGCGCCTCAGTCCCTCCGTAACACAAGCCGGGGCGACACGGGGCCGGGCCACGTCGCCACCTCCCACTCTGAGCCTGCGTTCTCTTTCCTTCTCCCTCTGACAAGTCAGAAGCGTCTTCTCCGAAAACTAAATGAAACTAAAGGACAATGAGACCGTTCGGTAAAGTGAAAGAAGTCTTACCGGGGAAGAGAAGAGGCGGCAGGGAGGGCTGATCGGGCTGGGACGGTCGGGCTGGGGTGGGTGGGCGCTGGGCGGGGCGCGGACGGCCCGGCTGAGGAGTGGGGGGCGCACTGGCCTCCGGGCAGCGGCTCTGCTTTATATGCTCCTGTCTCGGCTTAATTCATTCCCTCGAAGAATGACATAATTCCTCCTCCTCCGAGGACCGCAGAGGAGGAGCCGGACGGGGAAACGGCTATAAATAAACCGCAGGAAGAATGTGCCTCGCTCGCTCGCGTGCGTGCGTCCCCCTGGCCCGACGGGGACTGGCCTTTCTCACTCGAGAAGCCGTCGCTGGGAAGCAAAGGGGCGAGGGGTGCAGGGTCCACGGCGGGTGACGCGCTCACACCGATGAACGGATTAATCATGAGCAAAGGGGACTGGTCAGCCCAGAGGCACTGGGCACACTCTCCTGCCTGCCTCCGAGCCACTGAGAGGAGGGTTGGGGGCACTTACCTGTGTCCGAATCCGGCTTCCTGTGCTCAGGCCGAACCCAGCCTCTCCGCTGTCCAGACCCGACAGGCCCACTTGCCCCACAAGGTCCCGGGGCGTGAGTGGCGTCACCCGCTTCCCCGGGTGCGACAGGCAGCCTGCCGTGCGGTTGTGCAAAGTAAACATTCGAGAGTGAAAACAGTGGCAGCAGCCAGACTGCCTGCCATTCGCCGGAGCTCACATCCCAGGCCCGGGTGGGCAGGCGAGGGCGTGGGGTCAGCTGCACGGGCTGGGTCTGCGAGGGGGAGGGGGCAGGGCTCTGGGTGCCTCCGGGCGCCTGGGGGACACGCACAGCAGACAGGGCCTGGGTCTGTGGGGGGATAGGAGGTAGGATGGGGGGGAGACACGCACAGCAGACAGGGCCTGGGTCTGTGGGGGGATAGGAGGTAGGATGGGGGGGGACACGCACAGCAGACAGGGCCCGGGTCTGTGGGGGGATAGGAGGTAGGATGGGGGGGAGACACGCACAGCAGACAGGGCCTGGGTCTGTGGGGGGATAGGAGGTAGGATGGGGGGAGACACGCACAGCAGACAGGGCCCGGGTCTGTGGGGGGATAGGAGGTAGGGGGCGCCTGGGGGGCACGCGCAGCAGCAGGCCGAGTTGCCGGTCAAGGCCGTGTGGAGCCTGTGCGAGGAGTCGGCCCTGCCCCAGCCTGGAACGGGCCGCGGAGCGTCGCTGAGGGACCTGCCTCCCACACCTGGTCCGTCCGGGCTGCTGCCTGGGGCCCCGGCCAGTGGGCGGGCGGGGGTAACATGGGAGGAGGAGGATGCTGTTCCTGTTCACGTTTGGAAACCGCCTCCTGTGGGAGCCGTCAGCTGCCATCTTGGAGACCACGTTGACCTCTGACCACAGAGAAAAGCATGCGCTTCCTGTTGGTCGGAGCTGGCGAGGAAGCTGCCGCGAGAATGAGACGGGCGGGACCTCAGCCACCGGGGAGCGCGTGCACCCAGCTTCCCGTCAAGACTGTCGGGGGTGGATGCCGTTCACTGCACTTGCTCACGGGTCGGCTGTTCCGTGGCTGGAGGTGGGTTTGGGCGTCGCGGCCAGCCAGAGGGGCCTGTGCACATCCCGCCTGCATCCGTGTCACCCGCACACGCCTGCACCGAGCACAGCGGCAGACGTGGGCACCCTCCCCCCCTGAGCATTCCTGAGCCCTTGGCCACGCGGCCGCCATGCTTCGCCCGCAGGAGAAACGCCTGCCGTGGCCTCTTCCAGGGCGGGCAGTACAGGCAGACTCGAGGAGCCAGGACTTGGGCCAATTGGGTCATTCCACGTGGGGGGCGTGCGGGGCGAGAGGCGCCAGGCGGGCCGAGGCCATGCCGGGAAAGGGGCCGGCACCCCAGAGCAGAACCAGACCTGCCTGGAACTGGCCTGTGCGAGGGAGTCAGCCGTGCGGCCCATGCGGCTGGTCCTGGGCCCTGTGCAGAGGGCCGGCCGGCCGGGGAGACCAGGGGGTCCCCGCAGCTTCCTCGGGACAGCGGGGTGAGTCCGTAGAGCCACAGGGCGGAGTTGGAGGCGCGAGGGGACAGCCAGGACTCCCGCGAAGTCCACAGACTCGTCAAGCATCGGTTTGCAGCGGCGACAGTGTGGGTGTCAGGAGGGGGAGGGGCCTCAGGCAGGTCCGTGCTGGGGTGAATCACATTCCCCCCAAATTCTTGTCCACCTGGACCCTGTGGGCACAGCCAGCCCAGCGAGGCTGCAGCCGCCCGAGCGGGAGAGGCAGGGCCTGGCCAGGCCGTTCCGTTCGTCCATCCGTCGCACTGTGCCTCCCCCGGCACCCGGGAAGCTCAGCAGATGCACTGGAGGTTCCAGAAGCTTCCATCCTCATGGGCATCGTGTCTGAAGTGGTGGGTGCAGCGCCGTGACCCGTCCGGGGAGCTGCTACGCCCGTCTTGGCCCTGCCATCAAGACGAGCTCGGCTGCCCCCACGGGCGTCCTTGGCCACGGCCGGGCCCTGGGCAAAGCCGACGGACAATCGCGGTCCGGCCTGAGCGTCTGGCTAGGAGCCACGTGATGTGGGGACCACAGGAGAGGAGCCAGGAGAGGAGGGGCTGGGACAGGACTCGGCACCCAAGCCAGGCCACCAGCGTCAGGACGGCGTGGACAAGGCGGTTGGCCCGGAAACTTCTCCAAGGCCGCAGGTCGGGGGTCACGCACACTCCTGTCTGGGGGGCACGGATGGGGCCCCAGCAGCTCATCGCAGGAGGGTAAGGTGAGAAGTCTTCAGCTCAGGCACCACCTCCCGTGGGCGCGCAGGGTCCCACCAGGTATAGGGGGTCCCACCAGGTATAGGGGGTCCCACCAGGCACCTCGGGAGCTCACGCACAGCAGGACGGAGGGACTCGCTGCCTCCGGAACTGACTGACGGGAAAGGGCTTTGTGGCTTCTGCACTTTTGGAATGGACACCAGAAGGAGGGGTGAGGGCCCCGCTCTCTCCTGGCGCCTCCCGGTGGCAGGGGCTGCACGAAGGGGGACGCTGTTCGGGTCGCTCCGGCTGTGGGCGCAGGGCAGGGCCAGCAGGTGGACAGGCGCCCCAAGTACGTCCGAGTTAGAGAACGGACGAGCTCATCCTTAGACGAATGGCAGAAGGACCTGAGCCCGCCCCTGTGGGAGCCCTGGGCAGGGTGCGGCCGGGAGCCGAACTGCACTGAGCCTGGGAGGCTGGGAGCCGTGGGGCTGGGAGCCGAGGGGAGGGCTGCTCGATGTGACCTCGGGGCGGCAGCGTCTGTTTCCTCTTCGTCCCCTGGGGCCGTGAGTAAGCGAAGGGCTTTCCTCCCCTCCTCTGGGCGGGGCAGGGGTTTCGGGAACTCGGTCTTAACTAAAAACAGAGGGAACCGCCGCCGTGTGCGAGTCCTCCACGGAGGAGCGGGAGGGGAGAGGTCATGACGGAGCGCGTGAGGCCCCGGGCCAGGCGATGAGGTCACGGTCACGGGCACGTCCATCCCGTGTGAGCCGAGCTCTCCCAGGGGCTGGGGCGGAGCTGAGGGGGTGGGCCGGCCCCTGGGGCGCACGAGGCAGGCAGCCGCGGGACACCCCTTCCTGGGGGAGGCGAGGACGTGGCGGGTGCGCGAGAGCCTGGTTCCAGCCAAGACGCGCTGGCACTGCCCGCTCCCCGCTCTGGCCTTGGTGTTTCCTCCTGTGAAATGGCACCACCACAGACACTGCTTGGAGCCAGGCCCGCGGGTGCCCTCGACGCCGGGGAGCCCGGCACCCAAGCCCCGGCCCTTTGCCCCGCCGATGGCTCCGTGAGCCCCACCAGCACCAGCCTCTCGGGCGTCCCGGAGCCCCGGTGCCCCGGCCGGTGAGGGCGAAGCAGCCCCCACAGCTTAGCCGTCACCCGCCTTCCACTCCTCTGGTCCAGGCTGGCAGCGGGACAGCCCCCCCACCCCCAGCGGGCCTACCCTCCTGCCCCTCCTGCATCCCATCCCCGGGATGGACAGCTGCCAGCCCCTGCCAGGCAGGCGGAGCGCAGGGCCCGAGCCGGCAAACACCCGTCAGTGCCGGGCCCACTGCTGCGGGCACCCCCGTTCCCCCCACAGCCGCTCCCCCAGTGCCGGGAGGTCCCTGCATGGACCACGCGTGGATGGCCCTGCTCACAGCCCCGGGAATGACCCCTCCCTGTGCCCTTGGCCCTGCCCCCCCCCCCCCCCCGGTCCTGCTCCCTGACCCCTCAGCCCTGAGCCCGACGTGATCGTAGGGACCCTGAGGGAGCGAGTCCCGCAGAAGCACTTCCTGTCCGCGCCCGGTGGCCGGTTCTCCTGCGGTTCCTCAGGCCTCAGCCCCACGTCCTCCGGGTCAGCCAAGCGAGACCCTCCCCACCGTCCCCGCACTCACCTCGCCTCCCGCAGGCCGCCTCCTGCCCCCTCGCCACTCGCTGGACCCTGGTCTCCTGGGGCATCGGGCGTGTCCCCCTCACGGGACATGGAGGCTGCGCCCGGTCGCCGTTTTCCTACGGGGCCAGGATGGCCTTGGGCACCGAGGGGGGAGGACTGGGTTGGCAGCCCCAGTTCTAGAAGGTTCTTAGCGCAGGGATTAGATGTGAAGACAGGACAGTGGGGGCCATTTCCCGTGACGGAAGGACAGCCGTCCAGCATTCCTCAGGGGGACCCGAGCCCCCGTGAGCATCGCCATTTCGCACGGACGCCGGCAGGCCCGTGAGGGGGGCCCGAAGGTGGACCCTGAACTCGGGGTCCCCAAGCCGGTCTCCTGGGCCCGACACGCAGCAGCTGCGAGGACGGCATTCCTTCCTTCCTCTGATGGGAGTGAGATCACACACTTCCTAAAACCGATTTCAGAGGAGGAGGGAGAGGGAGAAACATCAATGGTGCGACAGAACCACTGATCGCCTGCCACGTGGGATCGGCCCCCAGCCCGGGCCTGTGCCCTGACGGGGAAGCGAACTGAGACCTGCTGGTTCATAGGTCGGTGCTCAGCCCCTGAGCCCTCCCGGCCGGGCCGTTACACACGTTTATGTTGTTCAACGGCTGCAAGCTGGTGCTGGCCTCGGTCCGAGCCCTGAGGGCCCGCGCGGGGCTAGGGACCGCGGGGCTAGGGACCGCGCAGACGCCCCACCCACCCCGCCCACCCCCCGAGCCAGCGCCCCCCTCCCCCACCCCACCCCATAGCCAGCGCCCCCCTCCCCCGCCCCCCCCTCCCCGCCACCTCACCCCATAGCCAGCGCCCCCTCCCCCTCCTCCCGGATAGCCAGCGGGAGGCGAGGCACAGGCCTGCGGGAACGCAGGGGCTCAGTAGCCTCCACAGGGCGGTGCCGGCCCAGGAGGGAGGCGGTGCTGAGTCACGGTGCCGCGTGGAAGGACACACGGCCGTGGGGTTCACAAGCCGCCCCACGTGTCTGGCGTTCACCCCATCTTGTCATCAGGCAGGAATCTGAGCTCCCGGTGGGAAGGAGGCGCCTCGCTGTTGTGGGCACATGTGGCCCTGCTCCTGCGGGCGGGGTGCTGGCCGCGAGGTTGGGGGGTGCTGGCCGCGAGGTTGGGGGGTGCTGGCCGCGAGGTTGGGGTAGCTGGCCGCGAGGGGGGGTGCTGGCCGCGAGGTTGGGGGGTGCTGGCCGCGAGGTTGGGGTTGCTAGCCGTGAGGTTGGGGAGGGTGCTGGCCGCGAGGGGGGGTTCTGGCCACGAGGTTGGGGGGTGCTGGCCGCGAGGTTGGGGGGTGCTGGCCGCGAGGTTGGGGGTGCTGGCCGCGAGGTTGGGGGGTGCTGGCCACAAGGGGGGGTGCTGGCCGCGAGGTTGGGGGTGCTGGCCGCGAGGTTGGGGGTGCTGGCCGCGAGGTTGGGGGGTGCTGGCCACGAGGTTGGGGGTGCTGGCCGCGAGGTTGGGGGTGCTGGCCGCGCTCGCACAGGCGGCTCCGGCCCGGCTCCTCCTCGCGGTGGTTCTGTGACGAGTCCCGGGCAAACCCGAGCTCGGCGGGCTCTGTGGGGAGGGAGACCCCCCAGGACACAGGCAGGCATCTGGGGGGCGGGGGGGGACACTCAGGGTGCCAAGGCTGGGAGGCCCGGCCACAGCCGGCAAGCGGGACCCCGAGGCTGAGCCGGGTCTCGGATGAGCCCGAAGTGGAGGAGAGCGGGGGCTGGGGGCACTGGTGAATGAGGGGCTGAGTGAGTGCTCCAGCTGAGGGTGACAACGTACAAAAGGAAACGCGTTCACTTAAATAGTGGACCTGGGTGAGCTCTTATCGTCTTCATTTCACCCTCTAGGTTTCTGAGGCTGTTGAAAATAAAACAAACATGTTCTCCAGGTGAGAAGTTGTGTAAAGTGTTCAGTTTGTTCAGAAAAGCCGTGAGAAGACCGGATGGGAGGTTCTTAGTCGCCGGTAAAGGTCTCGTCCATGGGATGAAGCACCAGCACAGTAGTAAGAACCCGGCGGCAACACACGTTTCCACCTGAAATTGTCAATTCACACGTGAAGCTGGCCATCTGACGCACAAGGAAAACGTGGTAAATTCACACGCAAATGAATGAAGTTCTGGGCGATCCAAGACCTCTCAACCAACCTGTAAGAGTGCTGTGACTTAACTCTAGTTTCAGGGTTTTCATTTTTTCTAACATCTGGTGTGTATTTATGGCTATTTTTAGAAATGGCTGGAGCTTGGCCGCCGCCCTGATCAGGCTCCCAACAGGGCTGGGCCAGCTGGGGGGCGGGGCTGCTGGCAATTGGCCGGCGGCTCCGCCCCCAATTAGGGTACCAGGGGCCGATTGGCGGCAGGGCCAGCCCTGGGGAGGGGCTGTGGGTGGTGGGCCGGCCTCCCTGCCCCTGATTGGTGTGGGGGGTGGACTGATCAGTGGTGGAGCTGGCTGGGGGGAAGGACCGCGGGCCGATTAGGGTGGTGGGGGCTGATTGGGGGTGGGACTGGGAGGGGCTGTGGGTGGTGGGCCAGCTGGCCCCGCCCCCAAATGGGGTGGGGGGAGCCGATTGGGGGCCAACACCAGTGGGAGGGGCCATGGGTGGTTGGCCAGCCAGCCCTGCCCCTGATCAGAGTGGTGGAACAATCTGGGCTGGGGCCAGATGGGGGGAGGGGCCACAGGAGGTTGGCCAGCTGGCCCTGCCCCTGATCAGGGTGGGGGGGCCGATATGGGGTGGGGCCAGCCAGGGGGAGGGGCTGCAGGCTGATCAGGGTGGTGGGGGCCTATCGGGGGTGGTGCCAGCCAGGGGGAGGGGCTGCAGGCCAATTGGGGTGGGGCCGGCCAGGGGGAAGGGCCACAGCGGGGCCAGCTAGGAGAGGGGCTGTGGGAGGTTGGCCAGCTGGTTCGCTGGCCACAGTGGGCGTCATAGCCACCCATCATTCCGGTCATTACGGCGTTCCAGTTACTGGCTTTTTATATATATAGTCTAGAGGCCCGGTGCACGAAATTCGTGCACGGGGGGGGGTTTGTCCCTCAGCCCTCTCCAATCTGGGACATCCCTCTCACAATCCAGGACTACTGGCTTCTAACTGCTTGCCTGCCTGCCTGCCAGATTGCCCCTAACCACTTCTGCCTGCCAGCCTGATCACCCCCTAACTGCTCCCCTGCCAGCCTGATCACCCCCCAACTTCCCTCCCCTGCCAGCCTGGTCACCCCTAACTGCCCTCCCCTGCTGGCCTGATCTCTCCCCCAACTGCCCTCCCCTGCCAGCCTGATCTCACCCCCAACTGCCCTCCTCTGCCAGCCAATTTGGTTCTAATTGGTCAGTTTCTATGCCAGTAAGCATCAAAAGTTCTGCCTCCTAGGCAGCCATTGGCTCCTCACACTTCACCCAGATTTGGTTCTGATTGGTCTGTTTCTATGCCAGTCAGCATCTCTGGGCCTATCAACAGGGCCTAATCAGAAAGGCGGGGCTGATCAGCAGCCTCAGTGGAGGCCTGGAGAGAAATGAGGGCATGGTTACTGGCCAGGCTCGGAGAGAAAGAGAGAGGCAAGTGCTGATCAACAGCTGCCACAGAGGCTACGGATCAGACCCTGCTTCTCTCTTCAGGCCTCTCTCCGGGCCTGATTTGCGGCCCCCTCAGCAGTCAGTGCTGGGTCACCACGGCAACCAGGCACTGACTGCAGGACTGACTTCCTGTTGGTCGAACCTCCGGTTGTGACGGACCCAGGGTTTTTATATATTAGGTTTATTCATTCTGAGTAGGTTCTGTGTTTCAATGACTTATTCCATTTCTTCTAGATTGTCCAATTTGTTGGTGAATAATTGTTCATAATAGTCCCTTATGATCTTTTATTAACTCCGTGCCGTGAGTTGTAATATGTCTTCTTCTGTTTCTGATTTCTTCTTCTCCTTCTCCTCCTCCTCCTGCTCCTCCTCCTATTATTATTTTTCTCCTTTGCCTTCACTTTCTTCACCTTCTCTCTCATTCTCTCTCTCTCTCTCTCTCTCTTCTCTCTCTCTCTCTCTCTCTCTCTCCTCATTAGTCTAGCTTAGAGTTTGTCAATTTTGTTTGGTTTGGTTTATTTCAAAAACTTAATTCTTAGTTTCATTGATTTGTTTCTATTGCCTTTTTATTCTCTATTTTATTTATTTTTGTTCTGATATTATTATTTCCTTCCTTCTGATAACTTTGGACTTGGTGTTTTTCTTCCTTTTCTAGTTCCTTGAAGTGTAAAGTTAGGTCTTCTTTTGAGATCTTTCTTCTTTCTTAATTGTTAAACTTCCTTCTTAGTGATGTCTCACAGGTCTTGTATGTTATGTTTTTATTTTCATTTGTCTTAAGATATTTTCTAATTTTAAAAAATTTACTTCTTTGATCCAGTGATTGTTCAGGACTGTGTTGTTTAAATTCCATGTATTTATGAATTTTTCCGTTTTCCTTTTGTTATTGCCTTCTAGTTTCATTCCATTGTGGTTGAAAAACATACTTGAAATGAATTCAATCATCTTAAAATTGTTAAGCCCTGAATGATGACCGAGCACATGATCTGTCCTGGAAAAAGTCCCATGGGCCCGGGAGGAGCGCCTTCTGCAGCCGTTGGGCGGGTGGTCTGTGCGTGTCCTTCTGGGCCACATGGTCTGTAGTGAGCCTGGGTCTGCTTTTCCCTTAGGTTTTGTATCTGGATGATCTGTCCCTCGCTGCAAATGGGGTAGTGAAGTCTCTCTCCTACTATCATGGTATTGCTGTTTATTTCTTCCTTCAGGTCTGTCGACGCTTATATATTTATACTCGTAATAAATTCTGGTTGAACTGATCCATTTTTTAATTATGCAGTGACTCCCTTTGTCCTTGTGACACTGTTTGACCTAAAGTCCCCTTTGCTGTAAGTGCAGACACCCTTCTTCTCTCTCGGTTACCGTTTGCATGGAATATCGTATTCATCCCTTCACCTTAACCTTTATCTATCCTGAAATCTAAAGCACATTTCTGATGTATGACATGCAGCTGGATCTTACAGTTTTTTTAAATCCATTCCACCAGTGTATGTCTTTTGATTGGTGAGTTTAATCCATTTATACTTAATTATTGATAGACTAGAGGCCCAGTGCACAAAATCGTGCACGTGCAGGGTCCCTAGGCCTAGCCTGTGATCAGGGCCATGTCCACTGCCCCACAACGCTCCTCGCCGCTGCCCCAGGACACTCCACGACGCTGCTGCCACTCTGGGACACTCCGCAAAGCTGCCCCGCGACACTCCGTGACGCTGCTCACTGCCGCCCCACAATGCTCCACAACACTGCTCGCTGCTGCCACGGGACGCTCCATGACGCTGCTCACCGCCGCCACAGGACGCTCCATGACGCTGCTCACCGCCGCCACGGGACGCTCCATGACGCTGCTCACCGCCACCGCTGCCCCACAAGTCCAGTCCCCAGTCCCGCTCCGCTGCCACCAGCCGGTTCCGTGGTCCCCGTTGGCCATCAGTGATGGGATCCTGCGGGCTGGGGGGAGGGACTGAGGGGTGGTCAGTGTACCTCATAGCGACTGGTCAATTGGTCGTTCTGTTCGTGACGCCTGGCCTTTCATTATTATAGATAAGAACTTACTGTTGACATTTCTTTCTTTTATTTTTCCATCACCATTTACCCCCTTATATCCTCTTCCACCTCCACTTCCCATGCAACCACCACACTGTCGACCACGTCTGTGAGTTCTTTCTCTTTCTTCCCAACCCCCTACCCGCCCCGATACCCGCCAGCCTGCTCTCTGTCTGTGCCTGTTTTGTGAGTTCAGTTTGTTCATTAAATTCCACACATGAGGGAGATCATACGGTACTTGGTCTTTCTGACTGGCTTATTTCGCTCAGCGCAATGTTCTCCAGATCCATCCATGCTGCCACGAAGGGTACACTTTTCTTCATTGCTTTGTCTTTTTCTGTAGTTCTTCTGTTCCTCTGTTCCTCTCTTGTCTTCCTCTGTGATTTGATATTTTCGTTAGTAATACAGTAAACATTCAGTAATGTAGTTTTTTGTATCCACAAAGTAGGTTTCTCGCTTTGTGGTCACCGTGAAGAATGCGTAAAGCTTTGGTTATAAAAGTTTATTCTGATGGAGAAGAAACCTGGGTTCCACAAGATATGTGATCAGTGCTGGGACCCTGCCAGCAGGCGAGGGGATCCCAAGGCAGCTGCTGGGCGTGGAGGCCATGGGGACATAGCCGACCAAAGAGACAGAACTAAACCTCACATCACCCTGCTTGGCCCCGGAGGCTGGCTGGTTAGCCAGAGACGGGTAAGATTCCTCAGGGAAGGAACAACCTAAGACAGGCACAGTCGCATAGGGGCCATCAGGAGAGAACTTGGGGGTCAACAGAGGTGGGGCACAGACCTTCACCCCCCCAAGTTTGCAGGGGCCTGAACCCTCACCCCTGCTGAAGGAGATCTCCTGCCCCCATGGCTGCTCAGCTTCACATGCCCAGCTCAAATCGGGGCCCAGGTAACAGAGACTTGGCCGACAGCAGACGCCCTCTCACTGCAACAAGACTTGATGGAGATGTCTTGCACCCATGATCCGGGGAACTGGGGTCTATGATATCTAAATCCAGCCTAGCACCAGGAATGCTCAGGGCCTACTCAAGAAGGCAAATAATCCTCTCCACTAATAATTACAGGGTAAAACAAGATGGTTGTTAGAGTATTAAATTTGACAGTAAAATAGTAGTCAAGTTTTCAGACTAATTTAAATTGGCCAATAAAAATAAGCAAATACTCTAGAAAAATCAATTGTACTGGACAAAAAGGCTGTTACTAAAGTGTTAACTAAAATTTTTATTGGTAGTTCATCTCATGTTAAAATTGCGTAACATATAATGAACCTAAAGCAGTCACATTTTAGTGCAAAAAAAGTAAAATTTAAAAGCTATCAAGATTACAGCATAAAATTTCCAAAAGCCTCCCAATATTTAAACCAAAAAAGGGGGGATAATAGAAGAATATCATGTAAGGAAAAATATCCTGCAAATAAATTACATCTAGAAAAATTTTACTTTAGAAAATTAACTTTCATTTGTAATGCTAACAGCAAGTCACCCAGGTAAAACATACATGGTGTCAAAACAAGCCAAAGGAAAATCGTTAGGGCAAAAAAATGAAAAAGGATTGCAAGTCAAATTTATAGAAAATATTCCTTTATTAACTTTGGTTGAGAATATGTTTGTATATTTTCAGAAAACAACTCCGAGACATGTGGATTCCTGCAACAGAGAGGAATTGACAGGAGTGCTCCAGCCATGAAGACAGAAGAGAAACAGTCCAGAGATGGAAGACGCTGACGATGCCTTGCCATACTAGCAGTCAGCAGCTGTGCGTCACTGCAGGTTGCCCAGGACCAAACCAGAGAGGGTCGGACCTGCATGACCACCATTTGTCCACCATCCAGAACTGAAATATCATTGCTGTTATGAACACATAAACAACTGTTGTTTAGAAACCGGTACTCAAAAGAACTGTTGGCCCAGAAAGAAACTCACTATAGACTGATTCATTTGCCGGTCAGCATAACCATTATTGCTTGTCTCATTTTCGGTTCCTATAAGTGTATTCCTAGTATCACATGAGCTCACTCATCTAGGGGAAAAGATGAACAACATAGACTGAAGAACAAGAACAGCATCGATCAGACTGTCAGACCTCAGAGGGAAGGTAGGGGAGGGTGGGGAAAGGGAGATAGATCAACCACAGGACTTGTGTGCTTGCATATGAGCCTAACCAGTGATCACGGACAACAGGGGGAGGGGGGCTTGCGTGGGGGGGGGGGCGTTGAGAAGGGAACTGGGGGAGGGGGTTGATGACAAATATGTGATACCTTAATCAATAAAGTAATTTTTAAAAAATAATTAAAAATGACATTTCAAAAAGAAATAAAAAAAATAAAATAAAAGTTTATTCTGAGCTGATAATTACGAGGGCGTAAAAATTTCTCCATGTTCAGTCCTCCTACTCCCACACTGTCTGTCACTAATGTCAGAATTTACTTCTTTTTATAGTGTGTCTCCTTTCCCCATTATTGTGGGTATAGTCATTTTAATAATTTTTTCTTTTGACTTTGTTCTGGGGTTAAACACACCACGCTGTCACATTCTTCTTTATGTGTCTAATTTCCCCTTTACTAATGAGATTTATACTTAATTTACTACGGTTTCTGTTCTGTGTCCGTTTATTTCTAACTGAAGAAATCTCTTCAGTTCTTTTTAAAGACAGTTCTAGTGCTGATGCGGTCTCCTGGTGTTGGTTTGGGAAGTTCTTTACGCTTCATTTTTCAAGTTTTTTATTTTGCTGAAATGCACATAATAGAAAGTGTACCGTGGGAACCATTTTTAAGTGTACAGTTCAGTGGTTTTAAATACATTCGTAATGTGCTATCGTCGTCCGTATTCATTTCTGTAAGAGAAGGCTGTCTTTTTTATCTTATAAAACTGGAACTCTGCCCATGAGGAATAGCTTCCCACTCCTCGCTTCTGCCCCTGCAGCCCCATCCCACCCGCTGGCCCCGGGCGGGCGACCCCTCTGCCCCGTGACGTGGAGTCACACGGCGTTTGTCTTTAGTGCCGGGCGTGTTTCACTCAGAGGACGCCGTCCCGCTCCTCCGAGCCACGGCCTGCGCCAGCGTCTCCTCCTCCCGCAGCGG